>NC_133655.1:300000-600000 GCF_009905375.1 Apium graveolens | reverse complement strand
TTTGGAACATATGTGCTGTCAGACTTAACAGAATAAAGCCTTTTCTGTCTCTGAATCTGATCCTTCAAATAGTTTGCAACAGTTCCTGTCAATCTGTCATCCACTTGAAGTAAGAATATTACATGCTCCAATTCTTCAAAATACTTCAATGGAATGGCATTTTGCCTTATATGATAAACCCTACCATCTGTCATGAAATACAACAAGATGTATTCTTTCAAGTAGGTATGATAAACCATTTGTACAGATTCCAGTTGATTCAATATCTCAGGAGTTGCTCCAATACCTGGTTCACTCAAGGAAGTTGGATAATTGGTAGTGTTATGTATTCTTCTTTCATCAGCACTTCCCAATCCAGTTTTATCTCTTGCTTCCTTTCCAGTAACTACTCTAGCTTCAAAACCACTTGCATTAGTCTTCAAAGGTTGAGTCTGTTTTGCTTTAGTGAAACCTGGTAGGAGTGTCTTTGGTCTATCTTCTGATATCAAGTTAACTTGAGCTATGTCAGAGGTTACTTGCTTCTTCTGAATATCAGAACTTACAGGTTCTTGACTCTGAACAACTTGAGCCATGTCAGAGGTTGTTTAAAGAACTTTTCTTGAAGTCAGAGCAAGATCATCCTTTTCATCAGTACTTTCTTCATCCTCAGGAGGCACATAAACCTTGATAGGTTCACCAACCTTTTCTTTACCCTTGGATCTTGGATCTATCTGCGGTTGTGATTTAGCCAATGTTGCTTCAGTAAGTGTCCTTTCTTTGATCACAATGCCTTTGAGTTTTGGAAGTGGCTTTTTACCAGAAGCTTCAGATTTAGATGTCACTTTCTCTGATTTAAGTCTGGCTTCTTCTTCCATTAAACTCTCCAAGTCCATTCCTGGATTTTCTTGAAGAAATAACTGTCTTGACATTTCCTCATCAAGATCTAAAAGTTCATCAGAACTTATCCTTTTACCAGTAGCAGAACTTATTCTTTTCCCAGTATCAGAACTTGTCTTGTGACTTGTGATTTCAGCTTTTCTTGATGTGAAACCTCTACCTTGACTATGACCTCTACCCATTCCAGAGTTTCCTTGATCATCCTTTTCATCATCCTTCCCTTTCAGTGTCTTGTCAGTCTTGCATTTGGACTTAATTACTTTCTCCCCTTTTTTGGCATCAGCAGGTAGAAGAAGAGAGACAAGCAATTCCACTGAGGCTTGGATTTCATTAAGTTGTGATTGCTAAGAAGTTTGATTTTTCAGAATATCATCAATCTGAGCTTGTTGATTATCTTGAGTCTTCTCAATATAAGCAATCCTGTCAAAGGTAGGTTGGAAGAACTTTTTCTTATCAATCTTGTGAACTTGTTCTTGCTTCATTAGTTCTTCCCTTAAGAGATGTAACTCTGCATAAGTATTTGAATGAAGACCTTGTAAATGTTTAGTACTCAATGCAGTGACTCTAAGCTGTGTTTTGAAATCATCAGTATTTAACATCTCATCATCTTTTGTCAATTGCTCAGCCAGATTCTGTGTAGTTGGAACACAGGTGACTGAGTTCCATTCCTTAGTCCACTCCTGTCCTGCAGGAGTTTCACTCCAAGGCACTGGTGCTTCTCTGGTAACAAACTTCTTAACAAGTTCAGACTTAAGAATAGTCTGTTGAGGAGCATGTCCTAAAGGACCTGATTCATCAGCATCTGCAGTTGGAGCAGCATCACCAGTATCTCCAGCATTTGCAGCATCAGAACTTACAGACTCAGTATCCTCTGATAAAACAACAGTGTGAGTAGCAATGGAGGCTTCAACATCCTCTAATTGCTGATCTGGTTCTAAGTTCTGATCAACAGCCATATCCTGATGCTCACCTAAAGTCTGATCATCAGCATCTAGATGCAGAGAAGGTGTTGTAGATAACTCTGGAGTTTGAACAGCATCAGTAACAGGTGTTGTTGAAGGATTAGTTGCTGTTGGAGCTTCTAAGAGAATTACTTCAGGCACAACCAAGTTTTGAACATCAATATCAGCACTTGTGCCTGGATCAACAGGAGATACAGAGGATGTGTTGACCTTTTCAGAAATAGCTTCCTTAGATGGAGTTGATGGAGAAGACGTAACTTTAGCAAATTCCTTTTCTTGTGGGATCAGAGATTCCTGATCCCCTTCCTTAGCTCCTTCCTCTTCATCATCTGAAACTGGCCTATTTGCCCTCTGTTTCTTGTATCTCTTTGTAGATTTGGATTCTTTGGGAGTTTCAGGAACTGTCATTCTTCTAAGCCTCTTAAGAAGCATAGATCCCCCAATTCCAGAATCCTTCTGAGAAGTCTCTTTCTCAGCTTCACTAACAACAGGTTCTGAAGAAGGAACCTGTTCCTCAGTATCAGATTCATCTCTCAAAGCAATCCTCCTTCTCTTTTGAGGTGTTTGAGGAACAATCTTTGTCCTCTTAGGTTTGGAAGAGGAAGGCTTCACAGTAGGTGCTGAGAATGAGGGTTGAACAGTCTGTGAAGTGGAGAGATAGGATTTGATATATTGCCTGAGGGTTGGTTGAGTAGAATGAGTGGTAGGTGCTGATTGTTATGGTGTTTGGGTGGTTGTTGTTGGTTGGACATCAGAATAAACAGATCTATAAGTATCAGGATCAACATTTACTAAGATCTTTTTTACAGACTGAGGAATCTGTAATGGTCTAACCACTGATTTCTTAGTGTCAGCATTTATCAGGTCATTAAAGTAGCGTTTGGCAACCTTAAAAGGTGGAGTTGAGGAACTGACTAATTGAGGTTCATCAGTACAAAAAGTATATATAAGTTGACAGAATCTAGCAAAGTAAACAACATTCCTATCCTCTGTCATCCTATCCCCAATAAAACCAATTATAGCAGTTGCAAAATCAAAATGAGTTTGGTTTATAACAGCATACCCGATGTGCTGACTCATAATTGGGATAACATCAAAATTCGAACACTTGTTTCCAAAAGCTTTAGTGATGCAGTCGAAGAAGAAGCTCCATTCTCTTCTGATATGAGCCCGTTTCAACTGCCCAAGTTTTGCCAAACTCTGTTCATACCCCAAAGTGGCCATTAACTCCTGAAGAGCGGATTCCTCTGGAATTGAAAAAGTACATCCTTCTGGGAGATGTAGAGCCCTGCGTATTGTACCAGGAGTAACTGCATATGAAGAATCACCCACTTCGAAAACAATACTAAGAGTGCCATATGTACCACCATTATCAAAGTGCCCAGTCCACCAAAATGTCAGAACTTGTTGGCTCAAAAAGACTGAAGGCTGGGTCAATGCATATCCAATCTCACTGTGTGCAAGAAGATCTTGCACAAAATACAATTCAGATGGAGCTTCAGCATGATCAAGAACTGCAGCATAGTTGTTTGGAACAAATTTAGCTCCATCAATGATTAAATCCTTAGGTGCCATGTGAAAAATTGAGATTTAAGAGTGCCTGTTAGGTGTTTGGTAAAATGTCTGTATGAAAAACCAACGTGAGAAGAAGAAGGAGAGTAAAAGCAAGGAGAGAAAAAAAATATGAAGGAAAATAAAAGATTAAAAAAATTTTCTCTCTTTCTTACTTATACTCTGAAAAAAATGTTACCGTTGGACACCTGTCAGACATGCAGTAATAACGGATAATTACTGTGCTCGAGAAAACAATAATCATTACTTACCCACTTGCCGTTTTTCAAGAAAAAACCGTTCCACTTACCCAGATATTCCATTAATCAAGGTGAAATAATTTTAATTCAAAATTGAAACCGTTCCCACTTATTTAATTATTTTTCACTGCAACATTAATATTCTGAAAAGAAATCAAGTGAAAATGACCAAGATAAATCATATGAGTAAGTACTGATAAAGTAAAATCAGAACTTAAATTAAAATAGAATTTATATGGTCATCAGAATATGAGTATTTATCAGGATTTATCAATGTATTACAAAATAACTTAGAGACAAAATCTTGAAACAAAAACAAATTTCATTAATATATCAAGTGAATACATTCATGAAATTGAAATTACATCAGCACTTGTACAAGATTTCCCTAAGCTGTTAAACCTAACGTCAACAGCCTTTGTCCTAGCTCAAAAAGCAGGGCAACGCTGATGATGAAGAAAAAAAGGAAGAAGAAAATAAATCATTTCTTCTTCCTACTCTCGACAAACAGAATGGCGAGTCGAATGATTCGCTCTTGCTGGCGGAGAGCTTCCAGCGTTTCCTCCTCCAATCGCTCCAGATGGCGATGGTAGTCCATATAGAAGAACAGGAGGTGAGTGAGTACCTCCTGTGGGACAGAGTGCCATATCTTATCAGGAATGGCAGTGACGTGCCATTCCTGCTGCCAATCGGCACAGCTTAGCACCATATTGAAGGTTTCGTAGTTCAAAAACATGTTGTATCTGACCATGGTGTTTTTGAAAGAAAAAGTATGAAGGTAAGGTGAGGTTGAGAGAAAAGATTTGATGGGAAGGCCGATGTGAAGTGGTTGCTTATATAGGCAAGAGAATGTCAGGAGACGCAAAGGAATTTAATGCTGACAGGTAGAATTAATTCTACCTCATCTCCCTAGACTTGGAAAAAGAAAAACATTCATTGGAAAGAGAAAACATGGTTTAATGCGCACAAGAAGCAAGCAAAAGTTGACTGTTCAAGTACGAATACCATTAACCCTAACCATAGTGACTATTAATCTTCCACTTCAACATATTCTAGTTTGAACCGAGACTGTTATCAAATTTTATCCACAGATAAGTCAAGTAAAGAATTAGACTGTAATATCAGAACTTAGACTTATATCAAACTTAACAGTCATCAGAACATAATTTCTTAACTCGAAAAAGGAATGCCTATCTTAGTAAGTCCTCATACAAGTTCTGAGTTATATTCTTCAGAACTTAATCATCAGAACATACAATCAGAACTTGTCCTCAGAGTTTGTGCAAAGTGACACAATGACTGTTTATCTAAAACAACATAGACCACCACAGTAATTTTCATCATTCATATGGAGTGATTAGTGTGTGCATTAAGCTAAATATCAGACAAAGAGTAAAGTCTAATTCACTTCAGTATATCTTAGAAATAAGGCATAACTAAAACTTTGCTAGAGAGCTGTCATTATTCTGTAACCTACTGTTGAATGAGTTCATGCTTGAGTCCACCTCAACTATTTTGTGCTAATTTTGTGCATCTTTTTAAATTCCATTTCACAGTGGCTTCTCAGTGTAAGTAAGTGACGGCTGCTTATCAGAATTTATGCTATTATCAGAGTATTTCTCCAGTAATCATAGAGTATGAAAAGTCACCAAGAAAATATTTTGCTTTTCTAATGCATATTTACTTAATACCAGCAATGCACTTGGGTCGTCCCTTCCACATTTTTACTCTAGATCTCAAAGGAGTACCTGATTTTATTCTTTGATCCTTTTGCTTTTTCTTTTTTTTTCTTAAGTGAGGTTTATCAGCACTTAGTGCATTCAGCAGATTTACTAGTATCAGAACTTAACAGATGAGTAGCATTATTCTAATTTGTGACTTAGTAATAAGATAAACAAAATAAACTCAACTTAGCTCAATTATCAGAATTTGCTTGTGTCAATAGATTTCCACAGAAATAATTACTTCTTACATGGGATCATTTGTTTATTGAAGACTAATAGGTCAGCATCTAGCACAGTTATCCTCATAGGATTGAATAGTTACTTAAATAGACATATCACTTATCAGAGTTTAGAAACATATATCAGACAACAGTCAGTACTTAAACACATTTGTCAATTAAGCACAGAATACACAAAGAGATTAAATTCTGTAAATACTGATCATAAAGTCTGATATAACAGAACAAGACTAAGCAGATTTAGAGAAAGAACCTGAAACCATTCCAAGTTCATTTACCAATCTTGTAAAAGTGGCTTCACACAATAGTTTTGTGAAGATATCTGCTAGTTGTTGATCTGTTGGAACAAAGTGCAATTCCACTGTACCTTCATGCACATGTTCCCTTATGAAGTGGTACCTGATGCTGATGTGCTTTGTCATAGAGTGTTGAACTGGATTACCTGTCATAGCAATAGCACTTTGATTATCACAGTAAATAGGGATTTTGAAATATGTTAACCCATAATCCAGTAACTGATTCTTCATCCAAAGAATCTGTGCACAATAGTTTTCTGCAGCAATATACTCTGCTTCTGCAGTTGATGTGGAAATTGACTTTTGTTTCTTGCTGAACCAAGAAACCAATCTGCCTCCAAGAAATTGGCAGCTTCCACTTGTGCTTTTCCTGTCAATTTTGCAACCTGCAAAATCTGCATCTGAGTAACCTATTAGTTTAAAATCTGATTCTCGAGGATACCACAATCCCAGATCAGCTGTTCCTTTAAGATACTTAAAAATTCTTTTCACAGCTGTTAAGTGAGGTTCTCTTGGATCTGCTTGAAATCTTGCACAAAGACAGATAGCATACATGATATCAGGTCTACTAGCAGTTAGATAAAGTAGAGAGCCAATCATACCTCTGTAATCAGTAATATATACTGATTTACCAGTATCCTTATCCAGTTTTGTTGCAGTGGCCATGGGAGTGGATGCACTTGAACAATCTTGCATTCCAAATTTCTTCATCAAGTTTCTGGTGTACTTTGTTTGACAAATAAAAGTGCCTTCTTCATTCTGCTTGACTTGAAGGCCCAGAAAATAGCTAAGTTCCCCCATCATACTCATCTGATACCTTGACTGCATCAGTTTGGCAAACTTCTTGCAAAGTCTGTCATTTGTAGACTAAAAAATGATATTATCAACATAAATCTGGACCAGAAGTAAGTCCTTTCCATGGTTGAGGTAGAACAGTGTTTTGTCTATTGTTCCTCTGTTGAATCCACTTTCTAGAAGAAACTGAGCTAAAGTCTCATACCATGCTCTAGGAGCTTGCTTAAGTCCATAAAGTGCTTTATCAAGCCTGTAGACATAATCTGGATGTTTGGAGTCTACAAAGCCTGGAGGTTGTTCAACATATACTTCCTCCTCCAATTCTCCATTGAGAAAAGCACTTTTCACATCCATTTGAAAGACAGTAAACTTTTTGTGAGCAGCATAAGCCAAAAATATCCTTATGGCTTCTAACCTAGCAACTGGTGCAAATGTTTCATCATAATCAATTCCCTCCTGTTGAGAATATCCTTTTGCAACCAGCCTTGCCTTATTCCTTGTAATTATGCCATCACTGTCAGTTTTGTTTCTGAATACCCACTTTGTACCAACAACAGATCTATTCTTTGGTCTTGGCACTAGGGTCCAAACTTTGTTTCTTTCAAATTCATTTAACTCTTCCTGCATTGCTTGCACCCAATCAGCATCTTGAAGAGCTTCTTCCACTTTCTTTGGCTCAATCTGAGAGAGAAAAGAATTATAAAGACATTCATTTGAAGTACATGTTCTAGTTCTGACACCTGCATCAGGATTTCCAATTATCAAATCAGGTGTATGTGATTTTGTCCACTTCCTTGCAGATGGAAGGTTTTTTTCTAGAACTGGATGCTCCCCCATGATCCATGCAGTCTTCATTTTCATTTTCTGATGCTCCCCCTGAAACTATGCTCTCTGAGTTGGATTCTTCAGAATTTAGATTTTCAGCACTATCAGAACTTGGCTTATCAGAACTTGAAGATCCAGACGTATGTTCTGATGTTTCTTGAGATGTCTTGGGTATGCCCCCCCTGCACAGGTGCATCTTCCTTTGGCGTAGTCACCACAGTTTCAATAACATCAGAGTTTAATCCATCAGAATTTACAGTATCAGGACTTAGACTGTCAGGATTTTCAGTATCAGAATTTGAGTCTTCATTTTCAAATCTCAGCTGATCATGGTCAATAAAATCTTCAAGACCAGTAATCTTCTTGTCATCAAAGGAGACATTGATAGATTCCATGACCACTTTTGTTCTCAAATTATAGACTCTGAAGGCTTTTGTGGAAAGTGGATATCCAACAAAGATTCCTTCATCAGCTTTTAGATCAAACTTGGATAGCTGTTCAGGATGAGTCTTGAGAACAAAACACTTGCATCCAAATACATGAAAGTACTTCAGATTTGGCTTCTTTTTCTTCACCATCTCATAAGGTGTTTTTCCTTGCTTGTTAATGAGAGTTGCATTTTGAGTAAAACAAGCAGTCTGCACAGCTTCAGCCCAGAAATAGGTTGGAAGCTTTGCTTCTTCAAGCATTGTACGTGCAGCTTCAATGAGAGTTCTATTCTTCCTTTCAACAACTCCATTTTGCTGTGGAGTTCTAGGAGCAGAAAATTCCTTCTTTATTCCATGGTTTTTGCAGAACTCTTCCATTATCAAATTCTTGAACTCAGTGCCATTATCACTCCTTAAGGTTTTTACAGAATCTTTGACCAATTTATCCAGATGTTTGACATGATCAATCAAGATAGATGCAATTTCACTTTTTGTGTGCAAGAAATACACCCATGTGTATCTAGTGAACTCATCCACTATGACCAATGCATATTTCTTCTTTGCAATAGGCATGACATTTACTGGACCAAATAGATCAACATGTAGTAGATGATAAGGCTCAAGAATTGATGATTCAGTCTTGATCTTGAATGAAGATTTTCTTTGTTTGGCCTTCTGACAAGAATCACAAAGGCCATCAGGAGCAAATACTGAGTTTGGCAGTCCTCTCACAAGATCTTTCTTGACCAGTTCATTTATATTGTTAAAATTTAAATGAGAGAGTTTCTTGTGCCAATTCTAACTTTCTTCAATTGATGCTCTACTCATCAGACAGATTGCAGAACCATCAGTACTTGTTGAAAGCTTAGCTTCATAAATGTTACCACGCCTGTATCTTTTCAGAACAACTTTGCCTTTAGATTTACTCACAATTTCACCGTGTTCTTCAAAGAAATCAACATGATAACCTCTGTCACAGATTTGACTTATACTCAGCAGATTGTGTTTAAGTCCTGAGACCAGAGCTATTTCTTTAATGATGACATTCCCAAGATTGATATTGCCATATCCCAATGTTTTTCCAATGTTGCCATCTCCATAAGAAACACTTGGGCCAGCTTTCTTCACAAAGTCTGATAGCAGGGCCTTATTTCCAGTCATATGTCCTGAACATCCACTGTCCAGAACTAGAATATTTTTCCTGTTGCCCTGCAATCACAAAGACCACTAATGATTAGTTTTAAGGACCCAGACTTACTTGGGTCCTTTGGTCTTATCGAGTTTGTTAACATTTGCAGCGGATTTAGCATCAGAGTTTATGTTAACATTTTTCTTATCAGAATTTACACTATCAGACTTTGTTTCAGAATTTACACTAGAAGGAACAATGGAAACTTTCTTCAAAGAAGGTTTTATTTGATAATAATCATAGTACAAACTATGATATTCCTTACAAGTATAAATGGAATGCCATAAACTACCACAATGAAAACAAGGATTTTGTGGTTTATATCTAACAGACTGACTCTTAACTCCTGATTTTGAAGGTAAGGAGTTAATGTTTTTATTCTTCCTGCAAAAAGAAGCCAGATGGTTAGAACTTCCACAGTTATGACATATTTTCCTAGAAGCATCAGGAACAGGTTTATAATCATTGCTTTTATTCACACCTTCCTTTCCATTCCTATTTTTCCTAGGTGATTTTACCTTGTTTGCATTCTTAACATCTTTCAGCTTATGCTTAAGCTGCTTCTTAGTCATTAAGCCTATGTTTACTTCAGCTATCTTTTCCTGTTTTAGTTTGTCAGAAGTTAATTCCTCTTTAACTCCTGATTTCTCATTATCAGACTTTACAGTTACAAACTTAACAGGTTTTAACTTTGGCTTTTGCTTAACAACAGGCTTAATTTCTACAGTTCCTTTATCATTCTTATCCTTTCCATAACCTAAGCCTTCTTTCCAATTTTCACTACTTAGCAAATTTTGAGTTGTTCAGCCAGAGTTAGTCCAAGTCTTGATAATCTCTCTTTCCTTTTCTAACTCAGTTTTTAGAGATTCATTCATTTTTAGCACTTCATCCCTAACATAAAAAACATCATCTCTATCCTTCTGAGTTTGATGGAACATAACTAACTCTTTTTCTAAGAAATCATTTCTTTTCTTAAAAGCAAGATTTTCAGAAGTTAATCTTTCATATGTTAAAGTTTGATCTCTATAACTAACAAACATGGTTTTAAGATATCTTCTCAACTCATTAATATCATCAGTATGAAAAGCATAAGTAGTATGAGGTACCTTTGTTTCAGAAGCTTCAGAACTGCTCTCAGCACTTTCTTTATCAGCATTTGCCATCAATGCATAGTTCTCCTCACTTTCAGAGTCTGAGGTGTCTGTCCAGCTTTTCTGCTTTGTGACAAGAGCCTTTCCTTTGTCACCCTTTACCTTCTTGCAATCAGGAGATATGTGGCCTTTCTCACCACAATTATAGCATTTGACATTGGTATAATCTCCTCTATCAGACTTTCCTCCTCTGCCTTCAGATCTTCTAAAATTCTTCTTATCAGAACTTATGCCTTTCCTGGAAAACTTCTTTCCCTTCCTGAACCACCTGCATGCAATCTTTGTGATCCCTTTCACCATAAGAGCACACAGCTTCATCATCTCCTCATCAGCATCAGTCTCAGGCAAGCTTTCAGAATCTGAGTCATCATCACTTTCAAAACTTGATGACTCAGTATCAGACTTTGTGAAAAGAGCTTTACCCTTGTCTTTCCTTGAGGTAGCTGCCTTCGGGGATTCTTCTTCAGCCTTAAGAGCAACTGTTCTTGACTTTCCTTCTTTTCTCTTGCTTCTTTGTTCCATCTCAAGTTCATGAGTCTTGAGCATTCCATAAATATCATCAAGAGTTGTTTCATCAAGATTGCAATTATCTCTTATTGTTGTTGCCTTCAAATCCCAACATTCAGGAAGAGCTAACAGGAATTTAAGGTTTGAATCTTCAAGATCATACTCCTTATTAACCAGTGACAGATCATTCAAGAGTTTGACAAATCTAACATATAAATCAGTCAATGATTCATTAGCCTTTGAATCAAAGTGTTCATACTCTTGAGTGAGTATTGTCTTCCTGTTCTTTTTAATCGTATCAGTTCCCTGACACCTTGTTTCCAGAGCATCCTATATCTTTTTAGCAGTCTTGTAGTTAATTACCCTGGTTGACATTACATTATCAATGGCACTATGCAGTAAGTGTCGTACCTTAGCATCCTTAGCAATTGATGCGATATCTTCAGCAGTATAATCACTCTTTTCCTTTGGTACGGTTTTTGCTGCTTCACTTGCAACTGCAACAGCGAGCTTGGTTGGTTTGTGAGGCCCTTCCTTGATTCTATAAAGATATTCTGGATCTGTAGCTTCCAGAAACATGGTCATCCTCACCTTCCATATGGCATATTCAGATGGTCTCAGTATGGGAACTCTGATGGTTTCATACCGACTTTGAATTTGTGTCTTTGGAGGTTCTTCAGTTTTGGTAGGCTTAGTTGGAGTTTCTGTGTCAGACATGATTGTGTTTGGATCTTTAACTGTATGTGTGTTAACAGATAGGCTCTGATACCACTTGTTAGGTCACACACACTGTAGAGGGGGTGAATACAGTGTATAATACAATCAAATCGAACTTTAATATCTTAAGTAACAGAAAACAAACTTTATTGAAACAATAAACTCTGTTACAGTATGGAACTGTTACCTCTCAGTGATGAACAAATATCACGAGAGCTGCTAGGGTTATAATGAATAATCTTCTCGAATATGATAACACTTATAGTGTAAACCCTATGTCTGTGTTTATATACTACACAGTTACAAGATAATCGCTAATTGATATGGAATATAATTCTGCTTCCTAAAATATATCAATCAGATATCTTTTCTTCCAAGTATTCCATTCTTCACGGAACTCCTTCTTCATGCATATCTCTTCTTATGTTTATCTCGATCTTCTTTCCTTTAATCAGCTAGTTTCCTTATCTAATCGTCCTTCAGCACTTAAGTTCTGATATCCAACTTCTGATGATTATCTCCTGATAATATAAGTACTGATATCCTTAAGTCCTGACTTCCAGTATAAGTATTGATTCCCAGTTAAGTACTGATTTGTCCTATTAAGTAAGATCTAAAACTAAACATAAATCATATTAGCCATGATATTATCAAATATATCTAACAACTTTGCACCCTCTAAGAGTCACTTTCCACCATATATTTGTACAATTAACATGCTAACATCATATACATCCAATTTGACATCCATTTACCAACTCTTAGTTGCACTTTCCCACAAGTCGATATTGTTCCATATTTTGGGTCTAATCAACCATGTAAGTCACGTTTCACCATATTAGAGTCACTTTGCACCCTATAAGAGTCATTTTCCACCGTATATACAACAATTAACATGTTAACATCATATACATCCAATTTGACATCGTTTTACCATCTATAAATGCCACTTTTATACAAGTTAATTTTGTTCTACATTTTAGCTCTAATCAAACATGTAAGGCACTTTTCACCATATTAGAGTCACTTTGCACCCTCTAAGAGTCACTTTCCACCATATATTTGTACAATTAACATGCTAACATCATATACATCCAATTTGACATCCTTTTATCACCTCTTAGTTCCACTTTCGTACAAGTCAATATTGCTCCATATTTTGGTTCTAATCAACCATTTAAGTCACGTTTCTCCATATTTGAGTCACTTTGCACCGTATAAGAGTCACTTACCACCATATGTATAGCAATTAACATGTGAACATCATATACATCCAATTTCACATCCTTTTACCACCTATTAATGCCACTTTCATACAAGTTAATTTTGTTCTACATTTTGGCTCTAATCAACCATGTAAGTCACTTTTCCCCATATTAGAGTCACTTTGTACCCTCTAAGAGTCACTTTCCACCATATATTTGTACAATTAACATGCTAACATCATATACATCCAATTTGACATCCTTTTACCAACTCTTAGTTCCACTTTCCTACAAGTCAATATTGTTCCACATTTTGGGTCTAATCAACCATGTAAGTCACGTTTCACCGTATTAGAGTCACTTTGCATCCTATAAGAGTCACTTTCCACCGTATATACAACAATTAACATGTTAACATCATATACATCCAATTTTACATCATTTTACCATCTATTAATGCCACTTTCATACAACTTAATTTTGTTCTATATTTTGGCTCTAATCAACCATGTAAGTCACTTTTCATCATATTATAGTCACTTTGCACCCTATAATAGTTACTTTCCACCGTATATTTGTACAATTAACATGTTAACATCATATACATCCAATTTGACATCCTTTACCATCTCTTAGTGCCATTTTCATACAAGTCAATATTGTTCAACATTTTGGTTCTAATCAATCATGTAAGTCACGTTTAACCATATTAGAGTCACTTTGCACCCTATAAGAGTTATTTTCCACCGTATATACAACAATTAACATGCTAACATCATATACAACCAATTTGACTTCGTTTTACCATGTATAAATGCCACTTTTATACAAGTTAATTTTATTCTATATTTTGGCTCTAATCAACCTTGTAAGGCACTTTTCACCTTATTAGAGTCACTTTGCACCCTCTAAGAGTCACTTTCCACCATATATTTGTACAATTAACATGCTAACATAATATACATCCAATTTGACATCCTTTTACCACCTCTGAGTTCCACTTTCATACGAGTCAATATTGTTCCACATTTTGGTTCTAATCAACCTTTTAAGTCACGTTTCACCATATTAGAGTCGCTTTGCACCCTATAAGAGTCACTTACCACCATATGTATAGCAATTAACATGTGAACATCATATACATCCAATTTGACATCCTTTTACCACCTATTAATGCCACTTTCATACAAGTTAATTTTGTTCCACATTTTGGCTCTAATCAACCAGGTAAGTCATTTTTCACCATATTAGAGTCACTTTGCACCCTATAAGAGTCATTTTCCACCGTATACAAAACAATTAACATGTTAACATCATATACATCCAATTTGACATCGTTTTACCATCTATAAATGCCACTTTTATACAAGTTAATTTTGTTCTACATTTTGGCTCTAATCAACCTTGTAAGGCACTTTTCACCATATTAGAGTCACTTTGCACCCTTTAAGAGTCACTTTTCACCATATATTTGTACAATTAACATGCTAACATCATATACATCCAATTTGACATCCTTTTATCACCTCTTAGTTGCACTTTCATACAAGTCAATATTGTTCCACATTTTGGTTCTAATCAACCATTTAAGTCACGTTTCACCATATTAGAGTCACTTTGCACCCTATAAGAGTCACTTACCATGTAACACCCCCAGATCCGGGGTCGGGGATCCGGGTTGTCACGGTCTTTCTTTCCACAATATCACTTCACTTAATTAATAATAAATAACCTCATACTGTGACCCCACACTAACACACACCACAACCCGTTATAGTCTCAGAGATGAAATTGAAATAAGTACAAGTCTTTGAATCCACAATTTAAAATTATTACAACCCAAAATGATTACTTGATAATTTACAGTTAATTGCCATTATCTGCCACAAGTTATAATTATACATAATTTGATTCTCAAAAGTAGATGGTCTAAACTACAATGGATCTACCTCTGCAGCTATAGCAGCTACAACATCAGCGGGAAGACGCGGGACGCTTCCCACGCGCTTGCGCTGGGTCTGCTGGAGTCTGGCCATCTCTCCTAACTGTTGTTGTGTGATGAAGAAATAAAGCAAGAGTGAGCCTTACAGCTCGCAAGATAATATATATAGTGATAACAATAATATAAGTATCTAAATGGATACTTAATAGCATCTCTATCATATGCAAGATAATTACTTGCTAGATATAAGTAAAAACAAGGAATGAAGTTACCAATACTTCACCACACTTATATCATATAAAGTTACTTGAACTGCCACCGTTCAAAGTATTATAAGTTTTAAGAAAAACATCCCATAGATGAGACCACAAGTTAAGACTTGAATAGATTCAATCTTTGAAATATTATTGAATGAAAAAGTTATGAGATACTTTATTTAGTCCCGATATATATATATCCACATATATATATATCCCGAAAACATTTCCTGGAACCTCTGTTATGTGAAGTATGAACAGAGTTCGAAACATCCAATGAATTTTGGAAAGGAAAAGAATTTTGGCATAAACCCGATATCTCGCTGATCAGGCAAAGATACCAATAAGTAACCTTTTCTACTAGTAGATGGATGAATTCCTCACCGGTCATCACCCTGGCCGCATTAGGACCTCGCGCTCGACCGTACCCCGGTCCCTCACGCGTTGATGGACTGCCACCCAGCCACTTACACAATAATAGACCGTACCCCGGCCTGTCGCTTATGCCGACTCAATGAGATGGGCTTACTTCCCGAACGTTGGGCAAGTAATCAATTCATTTACCAAATCTGCAACCTCGTTGCGAATATAAAATACACCACAGAGCCGGATTCCCCAGGTTTTGAGCGAGTATTTAAATCCCCTTTAAAAGGAAGATCTTAAATATAAAAATGAGTTTTGGGATCCGCTCTGACTCTTTAAAAATCATTTTGAAGACTCGAAAACACTTTAAAGAGTGTTTGGAGTAAGGCTGATTTAATGAAGTAAATCAGTCCCCAGAATATTTAGAAAATATCTGAATATTATTAATTAAATAATATTCCCATAAAGAATAATCTTTATAAAAATAATTGAAGTAGAAGTATTAAAATTTATACTTGAAACGAGTATTAAATAACCCAAGATATACTTATATGAAAGTATTATCTTTATTTGAATAATCGAAAATAAGTTTGATTATTGACATCTTATTCTTTAATAAAATAAAGAATATATTTCAGCAAATAATCGGAGTCATAGATCCTCAAATGAATATTCAAATAATATTCAATAAATAAAATAAGCTGAGTCATAATACCTCGAATGAATATTATAAATAATATTCATTAAATAAAATAAAAGGAGTCATAAGTCCTCGAATACTATTCGAAATAATATTCAATAATAAAATAAAGTTTCAAGTTATCGAATAAACCTTATTCGATTAATAGTTTGGAAAACTATAACCATATATATATATATAAATATATATATATATATATCCATATCCATATATACAAGATTACTCGGGATCCTCGACTCCCGGTTTTTAGAAAATATTTTCACCTTTGAGTCCCTATACTATGGGTATATGCAAGATACAACTATCCTTTAGCATAGGTATTATCAAATAAACCAACAGATATATATCTCAAGAATATAAAACAGGCATGCATATATACCATATCACATGCTACAATATATCGCAACATTTGCTAAATAACAATCATGCAATATCACAAGATAATGCATAAACATACATTTACATCACAACAACAGTGTATCGGATAGAATACTTGCCTGAGCGACTTGGGGGTGAGAAAGGCTCGGGACGAGTCTGGTAACCTATAAACAACAAGTAAGTTGGAATTAAACCAAAATCACTTGTAAATCTATACTTTAACTAACTTAGACTCTAACGCTTGTTTTGCGCTCACCGATTTGCTTAAGTCACTCGGGTACCCTCGGCTCCATCATTTTTAATAATTTAATCTTTACGAGTTTTAAAGCGATTCCTTCGCGAATGACTTACCAACTGCCTAACACACTTACCATAAATGTGTCACACATTAATTAACCCTTTTTGGTCTTTAACCTATGTTCCAAGGTAAGGCGAGGGAAAAAGTTTCGTCCGCGAAACGCCGTTACTTGAAACGGTCGTTTCTCCTAAACCGTAAATCGGAATCGGACGAACTACATATCAAAACGAAGCTCGTAACATGAGCTATCTAAACATGGGAGTGGTCACAATCTAGCAGGGGGTTCTCGGGTCCTAATGCTATGCACAAAAACAGTCCAAAGAAAATCGGACGTTACGACGGCTATGTTTACGTGATTTTCAAATTTTAACCCATTCACAAACAACCCAAATCAACCTCAAATCCAACATACAACCATCCTCCATCCTTATCACATCATAACAACCCCAACCAATTCAATTTAACCATTCATACTTATGCTTAAACTTTACTTTAATCATTCTTAAGTTTCTTTAAATCAAAACCACAAAATTACCATTTCATTTCACTACCATTCCAAATCTCAAACTCTAATCATAACAACAACTACAATAACATCCTACTCATCAAAATCACCTTATAATATATATGAACCTAGGGTTTGAAAATGGTATACCTTCCTTGGATTGGTGGGTGGAGCTAGGAAGCCTTAAGAAGCTTGGAGAAGCCTTAGGAAAGCTTGGATCTTCAAGAAAAACAAGAAAAAGTTCAAGTTAAAAACTTGAAAACACTATTCATTGTCTTCTTCCTTGATTAAATGAAGAAGTTAGAGAAAGAATTAATGGCTTAAACTCATGATATAGCCATAACTAAGCATAAAGATGATTAGGGAATTTTCTTACCAATTTAGGATGCTTGGATCTTGATTTTTGAAAAATCTTGCCTTTTAAAAAGTAAAAAGCCGAGAGCTAAGTGATGAACAAATGCCTTGGTTGATTTTTTGATTTTTTGATGAAATGATTTGCTAGCTTGGTTGGCTTGGTTTTGTTTTTGATTTAGCAAATTACTACCTTGCCCTTGAATTTGTGTGGTCCTTAATCAACCACACCTCCCTTCTTCCCATGTCATGCTTACCTCATCCTCATGATGTCATCCTTCCTTCCTTGTCTTCTTTCTATTGGTTGGATGACATCACTCCCATTAATCCCTTTGATTAACTTCCTAATCGTTTGCCTAATGACCGCTGATCTGTTATACGGTTCGCTTAACTTTCGTTCTCGTTTATCGTTTAAAGGATCATACCCGGGATCTTATTACTTAGGTTCCCTTAACCTTTCTCAATACATTATATTCCTTTTTATGATCCTCTATTATAATCCTTTAATTTAAATCCTTTTTATCCTGTTACCTTATACTCAATTCTCTCCGTATCTTATGGATTTCCGGGAAAAACCAAAGTGTTCGGAATTGGGTTCTGACGATATTTACATACACTTATATACTTCATAGAGTACTAATAAAATCCCAGAATATCCATAACAGAACCCCTACATAGTGTGGCATGAAAAGTTTTCTCATTCAGCTAAAACACTATTCACAAGGGTTACAAAAAGTTGAAAAATTTTGGGGTTATTACAGTCTCCCCTCCTTAAAAGGATTCCGTCCCGGAATCAAACAGAAAACAATTGGGGGTACTTTTCTAGCATTGCGCTCTCTAGTTCCCAAGTCGATTCTTCCACATTATGATTCTGCCATAGTACTCTGACTAGCTTGATCACTTTGTTCCGAAGCACCTGCTCCTTCGTATCCATAATCCTTACTGGCTTCTCCACGTAAGTTAGATCTGGCTGCATATCCACCTGCTCGTACTCCACTATGTGCCTGGCATCCCGATGATACCTCCTTAGCATTGACACATGGAACACATTATGAACTTGTTGCAAATTAGGGGGTAGGGCTAGCTCGTAAGCTAACTTTCCAATCCGTCTTAATATCTCAAAAGGTCCAATGTATCTTGGGCTTAGTTTTCCTTTCTTTCCGAACCTCATTAATCCCTTCCAAGGGGATACTTTCAACAGTACTAAGTCCCCTACTTCATATTCCTTGTCCTTTCGGGCTAGGTCTGCATATTTCTTCTGTCTGTCTTGGGCTGCTACAAGTCGCCCTCTGATAAGATCCATTATATCTTTGGTCCTTTGGACCACTTCGGGTCCGAGCATCTTCCGCTCTCCTACTTCATCCCAGTATAAGGGAGATCGGCACCTTCTTCCGTACAAGGCCTCATAAGGCGGCATTCCGATGCTAGCATGAAAGCTATTGTTATAAGAAAACTCGATCAACGGCAGGTGATCATCCCAACTTCCTTTAAGGTCTATTGCACAGACTCTCAACATATCCTCTAGTGTCTGGATGGTCCTTTCACTCTGTCCATCCGTTTGGGGATGGTACGCGGTACTCATATTTAACTTGGTCCCCGCACATTCCTGAAAGCTCCTCCAAAATCTGGAGTTGAACCTTGGGTCTCGGTCTGAGACAATGGACGCTGGGACTCCATGTCGCGTTACTATTTCCTTAAGGTAAATGTCCACCAGTCTATCGATTGTGTACCTCTCGTTGATAGGAATGAAATGAGCTGACTTTGTCAGTCGGTCTATAATTACCCAAATGGCGTCGTGATTGGCTTTCGTCCTTGGCAAGCCTACAACAAAATCCATCGCTATCTGTTCCCATTTCCATTCGGGAATCTCCAGGGGTCGCAAAAGCCCACTGGGTCTCTGGTGCTCTGCCTTTACTCTTTGGCAAGTCAAACACTTGTTTACCCATTCTGCTACGTCCCTCTTCATGTTGGGCCACCAGTAATATTCCTTCAAATCCCTATACATCTTGGTACTTCCCGGGTGAATGGAATACCTTGAACTATGGCTTTCATCCAAAATCTCATCTTTAAGTTCTTGAACATTCGGAACCCAAATTCGGTAGGAATACCTCATTATCCCTTTATCATCTTTCTCAGTATGGATCTCCTCTCCAGTCATTGACTTTCTGTCTTCATTCATTATTTTCTCTTGGCACAATCTGATCTTTTCCAATAATTCTGGCTGCATTGAGATCTCAAAAAGCTTTTCAGTTCCGGTTCCGGTTACCTTTACCTCTATTTCCATTTTCTCAAAATCCCTTATCAACTCTTCCGAGGTCGTTATCATTCTGAGTCTTTCCTTTCTACTAAGGGCATCAGCCACCACATTGGCTTTCCCTGGATGATAGAGAATCTCACAATCGTAGTCCTTGATTAGTTCTAACCATCTCCTCTGGCGCATGTTGAGCTCTTTCTGCGTAAATATGTACTTGAGGCTCTTATGGTCTGTGAAAATCTCGCACTTCTCTCCATACAAGTAGTGCCTCCAAATTTTTAAAGCAAATACTATTGCCGCGAGCTCAAGGTCATGAGTAGGATATCTAACCTCGTATTCCTTCAGTTGTCTCGACGCATACGCAATGACTTTACCGTGCTGCATAAGCACACATCCTAATCCTTTGTGCGATGCGTCACTATATATCACAAAATCTCCTTTTCCATCCGGCAATGCCAATACCGGAGCCGTTATCAACCTTTTCTTTAATTCCTGAAAACTGTTCTCGCATTTCTCCGTCCATTCAAACTTCTCTGTCTTACGAGTAAGTCGTGTCAAAGGGGCTGCGATCTTCGCAAAGTCCTGCACAAATCTACGATAGTAGCCGGCCAATCCTATGAAACTCCTTACCTCTGTGGGTGTGGTTGGCCTTTCCCAATTTGAGACCGCCTCTATCTTGGAGGGGTCGACCAATACTCCTTCTTTATTGATCACATGTCCTAAAAACTGTACTTCATTCCGCCAGAATTCACACTTCGAGAATTTGGCATATAACTGCTCCTCTCTGAGTATTCCTAGAGCTATCCTCAGATGCTCTGCATGTTCTGCCTCAGTCCTTGAGTAGATCAAAATATCATCGATAAAAACTATCACACACTTGTCCAAGTACTTCTTAAATACTCTATTCATTAAATCCATGAAAGCTGCTGGGGCGTTGGTTAATCCAAAGGACATTACCAAGAACTCATAATGCCCATACCTGGTACGGAACGCTGTCTTGGAAATATCTTCGGGTTTAATCTTTAGTTGGTGATATCC
The DNA here is from genome assembly GCF_009905375.1 of Apium graveolens. NCBI lineage: Eukaryota > Viridiplantae > Streptophyta > Magnoliopsida > Apiales > Apiaceae > Apium > Apium graveolens. The sequence goes on along the minus strand of NC_133655.1, from coordinate 579,189 downwards.
AGTTCTCAGGTCAATCTTGGAAAAATAAACAGCATCCTTTAGCTGGTCGAACAGATCGTCTATTCTAGGTAATGGGTACCTGTTCTTTATGGTTAGCTTGTTCAACTCTCGATAGTCTATGCACAACCTCATGCTCCCATCTTTCTTCTTAACAAATAAAACAGGTGCTCCCCACGGAGACACACTGGGTCTTATCATACCCTTATCCAAGAGTTCCTGCAATTGGATAGCTAATTCCTTCATTTCTAACGGGGCTAACCGGTAAGGTGCTTTTGAAACTGGCGCCGTCCCTGGGGCCAACTCAATAGCAAATTCAATCACTCTATCGGGTGGTAATCCCGGAAGGTCTTGGGGGAATACATCTTCAAATTCGTTGACTACTGTAATATCTTGTAAGCTGGGCACCTCCTTCTGTGTGTCCACCACATAGGCTAGGTAGGCCTCACTTCCTTTTCGTAGCATCCTTTTGGCCTGAGCCATAGTCAAAAATTTCTGCGTCTGCCTTCTTCCTCTTAATATAACTTCTTTCTTCCCGGGGATATTTAACTTAACTTTCTTCCCTTTACAGTCTATCTGAGCATCGTTGCTAGATAGCCAGTCCATCCCCAAAATCACATCAAACTCCCCTAATTTAAAAGGAATCAGATCAACACTGAAAGATTGCTCCCCTATGCCTATCTCGCAGGCGGGGTGAATCTGGTTAACAGGAATAATTTCATGATTGGCTAATTCTACTTGTAAGGGTTCTATCAAAGGTTTAGCCTTAAGTCTTAACCTACGCGCAAAGTCCTTTGATATAAAAGATTTAGTTGCTCCCGAATCAAATAAAACATTTGCACTGACTGAATTTAGAGAAAGGGTACCTGCTATCACATCTGAATCTTTCATAGCATCCTGGACTGTCATGTTGAAAGTCCTCGCAGTAGGTGGCTTATTGGAAGCAGCCCTGCTTGCTCCCGAAGCTACTGGTTTGTTCATTGGGCATTCCTTCTTCCAATGACCCGAGCGTCCACACTGATGACAATTGGTGGTTGGAACGACAGCAGGGGTTAATGATGGGCACTTATTTGAATAGTGGCCCTCCCGACCGCACTTAAAACAGGTTACTGGCCTTCCTTTACACTCCCCAGTGTGATTCCTTCCACATATGTTACAGGCTGGCAATGGGGGTCGAGACTGGTTGGAATAGGACATTCTTGACTTCTGGCCGCCCTGGCTCACACTCACACTCATTGGTCGCTTAAACCCAGTGTTCCTTCCTGGCAGGGACACTGCTCCTCGATTAAACCTAGTTGGGAAGCTCCTTCCTGCGGAACCTCCACCCATGCTCATACTTTTCCTCTTTATTCCTTTCTTCTCTCTTTCCTTCTGCATCTGCTCACTTCCAACTTCTACAATCGTTGCTTTTTGCACCAGAGTGGCATAGTCCGTAAGCTCAAGGATTGCCACCCTATTCTGAATCCATGGTTTCAGTCCCTGCTGAAACCTCCTAGCTTTCTTTTCCTCAGTGCTCACAAACTCCGGCACAAACCTTGATAATTCAGTAAATTTCACTTCGTACTCTGCTACAGACAAATCATTCTGCTTTAGCTCCAAGAACTTGAGCTCCATCTGGTTTTCCATAAACCTCGGGAAATACTTTCCCAGAAACAACTGACTAAATCTCTCCCAGGTTATAATAGCATCTGTCTCCATATTTTTCTTGGCCTCCCACCAGTAGTTAGCTTCTCCTTTCAGAAGGTAGGTAGCAAATACAGTTTTCTGTGCCTCATCGATACTCAAAATCTCAAAAGATTTCTCCATTTCCTTTAACCATGCCCTTGCCTCAACTGGGTCGGCTGATCCGTGGAACTCAGGGGGCTTAAGGGACTTAAAAGCCCTGAAAGAGTTTGCCACTGCATTGTTACTTCCTTGAGGGGGTGGGTTGGGTTGACGTTCCAAATTCTGTCTTAGGAGTTGCATGAACTGGCTCATGGGATCCATGCCTGGGTTTGGTACTGGTTGCTCAACCTCGGTTTCTCCTTCTTCAGCCTCTATCTCGAATCCCTCAACATCATACGTTTCCTCTTCCTCTTCATACAGGGAGTCATCCTGTTCCACATAATCCTCATCTTCCTCTTCACTGTGTTCTTGGTTTCTATTGTCCTGATTATGGCTTCCCTGGTCCTCAGACCCAGGGTTCGCCCTAGTTCCAATCTTTCTTGGCGGCATGATTCTGATAATAATAAAAACAATTATTGAGAAAATTCAACGTTAGGTCACAATCATATACAACATTGTGCCTTGCACAGCTCTTATAATGGGGAGAACGTATATCGCAATTCTATTAATTTAAGAAAGTTCTAATACGAAGTGCAGTAATAATAATAATAAAACAGTGATCCCGTCACTATGGAACTGAACTGAAAGGAAACAAATATATACATAATGCGAGAATACATAGTTTGATCTGGTCAAAAGTACAACAGTGCTACAGTCATCTGTCCCAAAAGTGATACACAAGAGTCTATCTGTCTAGTCAGAAAAAGGGATGCTATATACAAGTCAACTATCCCGGAAAATTGGCTCTTACTAAGGCCTCGGCTAACTAGACAACTAGACTATTCCATCATCAATCCTGAATCACACACCGGAACGGGTCAGCTCCCAAACCCTTTCCATCGCACGACGGAAGATATAGTCGGCCTGCCGCCTGGAGATCCTACCATGCCTGTCCCCCTGGAGAGATCTGAGTCTCGCTCGGGACGTGAGCTCTATCCCCGTAAGCTCCCTCCTCAAGGATCGGGGTATAGAAGCCCTGGTCTCATAAGCTCGGGTACGCCTACCCGCCCTCTCTGCATCCAACTCCCTCCTGGCCTCATCCAGTCGGGCCTCGGCAACAGCCACTCGGGTCCTCAAAACATCCTGAACATATCCATGAGCTAACGAAGACTGTCTCTGGGCAGGGTCAAGAGGTGGTGAATCCGGAGCCGCTGAGGGTGCCTCCTCGGTCTGCCTAGGCTCGGAAGTATGGGTCTCTGAGCTGTCATCATCAGGAATCCAAGATAGTGGTGGAGGGGTAGGGGCTCTGACCACCGGAAGTGTGGGTAAAGGGATACCAGCATACACTACCATAGATCCAACACGCTCCTCAGCTACTGGGACCTCATCCGGGTCCTCCTCATCTGGAATAGCAATAACCTCTGTCTCTGACTCCTCTGAGGGGTCCTCCTCATCTGAAACAGCAATGACCTCCGTCTCAGGCTCCTCTGGGGGGTCCTCCTCATCCTTCTCCATCTCAGGCTCCTCCTGATCCTCAACATCCAGCAATGCCTCATCATGCTCACGCTCGTACATCTCAGGGTCCTCCATCTCAGGCGCCTACACATTAAACGAGCTAAGTTACTATCATGATACTTATAAGGGTTCCCGTAAGGGTTTTAGCTGTCAGTACTACTTTAAGTAGTCCGACCATGAACTTGGCAAGAGTTCTTATTATCTTTGTGAGTTTATTATTTTATCGTCGCATCATCTCTGAGGTTTATAACGCTTAGCTCTGATACCATTTCTGTAACACCCCCAGATCCGGGGTCGGGGATCCGGGTTGTCACGGTCTTTCTTTCCACAATATCACTTCACTTAATTAATAATAAATAACCTCATACTGTGACCCCACACTAACACACACCACATCCCGTTATAGTCTCAGAGATGAAATTGAAATAAGTACAAGTCTTTGAATCCACAATTTAAAATTATTACAACCCAAAATGATTACTTGATAATTTACAGTTAATTGCCATTATCTGCCACAAGTTATAATTATACATAATTTGATTCTCAAAAGTAGATGGTCTAAACTACAATGGATCTACCTCTGCAGCTATAGCAGCTACAACATCAGCGGGAAGACGCGGGACGCTTCCCACGCGCTTGCGCTGGGTCTGCTGGAGTCTGGCCATCTCTCCTAACTGTTGTTGTGTGATGAAGAAATAAAGCAAGAGTGAGCCTTACAGCTCGCAAGATAATATATATAGTGATAACAATAATATAAGTATCTAAATGGATACTTAATAGCATCTCTATCATATGCAAGATAATTACTTGCTAGATATAAGTAAAAACAAGGAATGAAGTTACCAATACTTCACCACACTTATATCATATAAAGTTACTTGAACTGCCACCGTTCAAAGTATTATAAGTTTTAAGAAAAACATCCCATAGATGAGACCACAAGTTAAGACTTGAATAGATTCAATCTTTGAAATATTATTGAATGAAAAAGTTATGAGATACTTTATTTAGTCCCGATATATATATATATCCACATATATATATATCCCGAAAACATTTCCTGGAACCTCTGTTATGTGAAGTATGAACAGAGTTCGAAACATCCAATGAATTTTGGAAAGGAAAAGAATTTTGGCATAAACCCGATATCTCGCTGATCAGGCAAAGATACCAATAAGTAACCTTTTCTACTAGTAGATGGATGAATTCCTCACCGGTCATCACCCTGGCCGCATTAGGACCTCGCGCTCGACCGTACCCCGGTCCCTCACGCGTTGATGGACTGCCACCCAGCCACTTACACAATAATAGACCGTACCCCGGCCTGTCGCTTATGCCGACTCAATGAGATGGGCTTACTTCCCGAACGTTGGGCAAGTAATCAATTCATTTACCAAATCTGCAACCTCGTTGCGAATATAAAATACACCACAGAGCCGGATTCCCCAGGTTTTGAGCGAGTATTTAAATCCCCTTTAAAAGGAAGATCTTAAATATAAAAATGAGTTTTGGGATCCGCTCTGACTCTTTAAAAATCATTTTGAAGACTCGAAAACACTTTAAAGAGTGTTTGGAGTAAGGCTGATTTAATGAAGTAAATCAGTCCCCAGAATATTTAGAAAATATCTGAATATTATTAATTAAATAATATTCCCATAAAGAATAATCTTTATAAAAATAATTGAAGTAGAAGTATTAAAATTTATACTTGAAACGAGTATTAAATAACCCAAGATATACTTATATGAAAGTATTATCTTTATTTGAATAATCGAAAATAAGTTTGATTATTGACATCTTATTCTTTAATAAAATAAAGAATATATTTCAGCAAATAATCGGAGTCATAGATCCTCAAATGAATATTCAAATAATATTCAATAAATAAAATAAGCTGAGTCATAATACCTCGAATGAATATTATAAATAATATTCATTAAATAAAATAAAAGGAGTCATAAGTCCTCGAATACTATTCGAAATAATATTCAATAATAAAATAAAGTTTCAAGTTATCGAATAAACCTTATTCGATTAATAGTTTGGAAAACTATAACCATATATATATATAAATATATATATATATATATATATCCATATCCATATATACAAGATTACTCGGGATCCTCGACTCCCGGTTTTTAGAAAATATTTTCACCTTTGAGTCCCTATACTAAGGGTATATGCAAGATACAACTATCCTTTAGCATAGGTATTATCAAATAAACCAACAGATATATATCTCAAGAATATAAAACAGGCATGCATATATACCATATCACATGCTACAATATATCGCAACATTTGCTAAATAACAATCATGCAATATCACAAGATAATGCATAAACATACATTTACATCACAACAACAGTGTATCGGATAGAATACTTGCCTGAGCGACTTGGGGGTGAGAAAGGCTCGGGACGAGTCTGGTAACCTATAAACAACAAGTAAGTTGGAATTAAACCAAAATCACTTGTAAATCTATACTTTAACTAACTTAGACTCTAACGCTTGTTTTGCGCTCACCGATTTGCTTAAGTCACTCGGGTACCCTCGGCTCCATCATTTTTAATAATTTAATCTTTACGAGTTTTAAAGCGATTCCTTCGCGAATGACTTACCAACTGCCTAACACACTTACCATAAATGTGTCACACATTAATTAACCCTTTTTGGTCTTTAACCTATGTTCCAAGGTAAGGCGAGGGAAAAAGTTTCGTCCGCGAAACGCCGTTACTTGAAACGGTCGTTTCTCCTAAACCGTAAATCGGAATCGGACGAACTACATATCAAAACGAAGCTCGTAACATGAGCTATCTAAACATGGCAGTGGTCACAATCTAGCAGGGGGTTCTCGGGTCCTAATGCTATGCACAACAACAGTTAGGAGAGATGGCCAGACTCCAGCAGACCCAGCGCAAGCGCGTGGGAAGCGTCCCGCGTCTTCCCGCTGATGTTGTAGCTGCTATAGCTGCAGAGGTAGATCCATTGTAGTTTAGACCATCTACTTTTGAGAATCAAATTATGTATAATTATAACTTGTGGCAGATAATGGCAATTAACTGTAAATTATCAAGTAATCATTTTGGGTTGTAATAATTTTAAATTGTGGATTCAAAGACTTGTACTTATTTCAATTTCATCTCTGAGACTATAACGGGTTGTGGTGTGTGTTAGTGTGGGGTCACAGTATGAGGTTATTTATTATTAATTAAGTGAAGTGATATTGTGGAAAGAAAGACCGTGACAACCCGGATCCCCGACCCCGGATCTGGGGGTGTTACATACCACCAGATAACATGTGAACATCATATACATCCAATTTGACATCCTTTTACCACCTATTAATGCCACTTTCATACAAGTTAATTTTGTTCTACATTTTGGCTCTAATCAACCATGTAAGGCACTTTTCACCATATTAGAGTCACTTTGCACCCTCTAAGAGTCACTTTTCACCATATATTTGTACAATTAACATGCTAACATCATATGCATCCAATTTGACATCCTTTTATCACCTCTTAGTTGCACTTTCATACAAGTCAATATTGTTCCACATTTTGGTTCTAATCAACCGTTTAAGTCACGTTTCACCATATTAGAGTCACTTTGCACCCTATAAGAGTCACTTACGACCAGATTTATAGCAATTAACATGTGAACATCATATACATCCAATTTGACATCCTTTTACCACCTATTAATGCCACTTTCATACAAGTTAATTTAGTTCTACATTTGGGCTCTAATCAACCATGTAAGTCACTTTTCACCATATTAGAGTCACTTTGCACCCTCTAAGAGTCACTTTCCACCATATATTTGTACAATTAACATGCTAACATCATATACATCCAATTAGACATCTTTTTACCAACTCTTAGTTCCACTTTCCTACAAGTCAATATTGTTCCACATTTTGGGTCTAATCAACCATGTAAGTCACGTTTCACCATATTAGAGTCACTTTGCATCCTATAAGAGTCACTTTCCACCGTATATACAACAATTAACATGTTAACATCATATACATCCAATTTAACATCGTTTTACCATCTATTAATGCCACTTTCATACAACTTAATTTTGTTCTACATTTTGGGTCTAATCAACCATGTAAGTTAGTTTTCACCATATTAGAGTCACTTTGCACCCTATAAGAGTCACTTTCCACTAATTCGCAAAACAAAAAGAGTCAAATTCCACCATATATTTGTACAATTAACATTTTAACATCATATACATCCAATTTGACATCCTTTTACCACCTCTTAGTGCCATTTTCATACAAGTCAATATTGTTCAACATTTTGGTTCTAATCAACCATGTAAGTCACGTTTCACCATATTAGAGTCACTTTGCACCCTATAAGAGTCATTTTCCACCGTATATACAACAATTAACATGTTAACATCATATACATCCAATTTGACATCGTTTTACCATTTATTAATACCACTTTCATACAACTTAATTTTGTTCTATATTTTGGCTCTAATCAACCATGTAAGTCACTTTTCACCATATTATAGTCACTTTGCACCCTATAAGAGTCACTTTCCACCGTATATTTGAACAATTAACATGTTAACATCATATACATCCAATTTGACATCCTTTACCATCTCTTAGTGCCATTTTCATACAAGTCAATATTGTTCAACATTTTGGTTCTAATCAATCATGTAAGTCACGTTTAACCATATTAGAGTCACTTTACACCCTATAAGAGTTATTTTCCACCGTATATACAACAATTAACATGCTAACATCATATATAACCAATTTGACTTCGTTTTACCATCTATAAATGCCACTTTTATACAAGTTAATTTTATTCTATATTTTGGCTCTAATCAACCTTGTAAGGCACTTTTCACCTTATTAGAGTCACTTTGCACCCTCTAAGAGTCACTTTCCACCATATATTTGTACAATTAACATGCTAACATAATATACATCCAATTTGACATCCTTTTACCACCTCTGAGTTCCACTTTCATACAAGTCAATATTGTTCCACATTTTGGTTCTAATCAACCTTTTAAGTCACGTTTCACCATATTAGAGTCACTTTGCACCCTATAAGAGTCACTTACCACCATATGTATAGCAATTAACATGTGAACATCATATACATCCAATTTGACATCCTTTTACCACCTATTAATGTCACTTTCATACAAGTTAATTTTGTTCCACATTTTGGCTCTAATCAACCAGGTAAGTCATTTTTCACCATATTAGAGTCACTTTGCACCCTATAAGAGTCATTTTCCACCGTATACAAAACAATTAACATGTTAACATCATATACATCCAATTTGACATCGTTTTACCATCTATAAATGCCACTTTTATACAAGTTAATTTTGTTCTACATTTTGGCTCTAATCAACCTTGTAAGGCACTTTTCACCATATTAGAGTCACTTTGCACCCTCTAAGAGTCACTTTTCACCATATATTTGTACAATTAACATGCTAACATCATATACATCCAATTTGACATCCTTTTATCACCTCTTAGTTGCACTTTCATACAAGTCAATATTGTTCCACATTTTGATTCTAATCAACCATTTAAGTTACGTTTCACCATATTAGAGTCACTTTGCACCCTATAAGAGTCACTTACCACCAGATAACATGTGAACATCATATACATCCAATTTGACATCCTTTTACCACCTATTAATGCCACTTTCATACAAGTTAATTTTGTTCTACATTTTGGCCCCAATCAACCATGTAAGGCACTTTTCACCATATTAGAGTCACTTTGCACCCTCTAAGAGTCACTTTTCATCATATATTTGTACAATTAACATGCTAACATCATATACATCCAATTTGACATCCTTTTATCACCTCTTAGTTGCACTTTCATACAAGTCAATATTGTTCCACATTTTGGTTTAATCAACCGTTTAAGTCACGTTTCACCATATTAGAGTCACTTTGCACGCTATAAGAGTCACTTACGACCAGATGTATATCAATTAACATGTGAACATCATATACATCCAATTTGACATCCTTTTACCACCTATTAATGCCACTTTCATACAAGTTAATTTAGTTCTACATTTGGGCTCTAATCAACCATGTAAGTCACTTTTCACCATATTAGAGTCACTTTGCACCCTCTAAGAGTCATTTTCCACCATATATTTGTACAATTAACATGCTAACATCATATACATCCAATATGACATCCTTTTACCAACTCTTAGTTCCACTTTCCTACAAGTCAATATTGTTCCACATTTTGGGTCTAATCAACCATGTAAGTCACGTTTCACCATATTTGAGTCACTTTGCATCCTATAAGAGTCACTTTCCACCGTATATACAACAATTAACATGTTAACATCATATACATCTAATTTGACATCGTTTTACCATCTATTAATGCCACTTTCATACAACTTAATTTTGTTCTACATTTTGGGTCTAATCAACCATGTAAGTTAGTTTTCACCATATTAGAGTCACTTTGCACCCTATAAGAGTCACTTTCCACTAATTCGCAAAACAAAAAGAGTCACATTCCACCATATATTTGTACAATTAACATGTTAACATCATATACATCCAATTTGACATCCTTTTACCACCTCTTAGTGCCATTTTCATACAAGTCAATATTGTTCAACATTTTGGTTCTAATCAACCATGTAAGTCACGTTTCACCATATTAGAGTCACTTTGCACCCTATAAGAGTCATTTTCCACCGTATATACAACAATTAACATGTTAACATCATATACATCCAATTTGACATCGTTTTACCATTTATTAATACCACTTTCATACAACTTAATTTTGTTCTATATTTTGGCTCTAATCAACCATGTAAGTCACTTTTCACCATATTATAGTCACTTTGCACCCTATAAGAGTCACTTTCCACCGTATATTTGAACAATTAACATGTTAACATCATATACATCCAATTTGACATCCTTTACCATCTCTTAGTGCCATTTTCATACAAGTCAATATTGTTCAACATTTTGGTTCTAATCAATCATGTAAGTCACGTTTAACCATATTAGAGTCACTTTACACCCTATAAGAGTTATTTTCCACCGTATATACAACAATTAACATGCTAACATCATATATAACCAATTTGACTTCGTTTTACCATCTATAAATGCCACTTTTATACAAGTTAATTTTATTCTATATTTTGGCTCTAATCAACCTTGTAAGGCACTTTTCACCTTATTAGAGTCACTTTGCACCCTCTAAGAGTCACTTTCCACCATATATTTGTACAATTAACATGCTAACATAATATACATCCAATTTGACATCCTTTTACCACCTCTGAGTTCCACTTTCATACAAGTCAATATTGTTCCACATTTTGGTTCTAATCAACCTTTTAAGTCACGTTTCACCATATTAGAGTCACTTTGCACCCTATAAGAGTCACTTACCACCATATGTATAGCAATTAACATGTGAACATCATATACATCCAATTTGACATCCTTTTACCACCTATTAATGTCACTTTCATACAAGTTAATTTTGTTCCACATTTTGGCTCTAATCAACCAGGTAAGTCATTTTTCACCATATTAGAGTCACTTTGCACCCTATAAGAGTCATTTTCCACCGTATACAAAACAATTAACATGTTAACATCATATACATCCAATTTGACATCGTTTTACCATCTATAAATGCCACTTTTATACAAGTTAATTTTGTTCTACATTTTGGCTCTAATCAACCTTGTAAGGCACTTTTCACCATATTAGAGTCACTTTGCACCCTCTAAGAGTCACTTTTCACCATATATTTGTACAATTAACATGCTAACATCATATACATCCAATTTGACATCCTTTTATCACCTCTTAGTTGCACTTTCATACAAGTCAATATTGTTCCACATTTTGATTCTAATCAACCATTTAAGTTACGTTTCACCATATTAGAGTCACTTTGCACCCTATAAGAGTCACTTACCACCAGATAACATGTGAACATCATATACATCCAATTTGACATCCTTTTACCACCTATTAATGCCACTTTCATACAAGTTAATTTTGTTCTACATTTTGGCCCCAATCAACCATGTAAGGCACTTTTCACCATATTAGAGTCACTTTGCACCCTCTAAGAGTCACTTTTCATCATATATTTGTACAATTAACATGCTAACATCATATACATCCAATTTGACATCCTTTTATCACCTCTTAGTTGCACTTTCATACAAGTCAATATTGTTCCACATTTTGGTTTAATCAACCGTTTAAGTCACGTTTCACCATATTAGAGTCACTTTGCACGCTATAAGAGTCACTTACGACCAGATGTATATCAATTAACATGTGAACATCATATACATCCAATTTGACATCCTTTTACCACCTATTAATGCCACTTTCATACAAGTTAATTTAGTTCTACATTTGGGCTCTAATCAACCATGTAAGTCACTTTTCACCATATTAGAGTCACTTTGCACCCTCTAAGAGTCATTTTCCACCATATATTTGTACAATTAACATGCTAACATCATATACATCCAATATGACATCCTTTTACCAACTCTTAGTTCCACTTTCCTACAAGTCAATATTGTTCCACATTTTGGGTCTAATCAACCATGTAAGTCACGTTTCACCATATTTGAGTCACTTTGCATCCTATAAGAGTCACTTTCCACCGTATATACAACAATTAACATGTTAACATCATATACATCTAATTTGACATCGTTTTACCATCTATTAATGCCACTTTCATACAACTTAATTTTGTTCTACATTTTGGGTCTAATCAACCATGTAAGTTAGTTTTCACCATATTAGAGTCACTTTGCACCCTATAAGAGTCACTTTCCACTAATTCGCAAAACAAAAAGAGTCACATTCCACCATATATTTGTACAATTAACATGTTAACATCATATACATCCAATTTGACATCCTTTTACCACCTCTTAGTGCCATTTTCATACAAGTCAATATTGTTCAACATTTTGGTTCTAATCAACCATGTAAGTCACGTTTCACCATATTAGAGTCACTTTGCACCCTATAAGAGTCATTTTCCACCGTATATACAACAATTAACATGTTAACATCATATACATCCAATTTTACATCGTTTTACCATCTATTAATGCCACTTTCATACAACTTAATTTTGTTCTATATTTTGGCTCTAATCAACCATGTAAGTCACTTTTCACCATATTATAGTCACTTTGCACCCTATAAGAGTCACTTTCCACCGTATATTTGTACAATTAACATGTTAACATTATATACATCCAATTTGACATCCTTTACCATCTCTTAGTGCCATTTTCATACAAGTCAATATTGTTCAACATTTTGGTTCTAATCAATCATGTAAGTCACATTTAACCATATTAGAGTCACTCTGCACCCTATAAGAGTTATTTTCCACCGTATATACAACAATTAACATGCTAACATCATATATAACCAATTTGGCTTCGTTTTACCATCTATAAATGCCACTTTTATACAAGTTAATTTTATTCTATATTTTGGCTCTAATCAACCTTGTAAAGCACTTTTCACCTTATTAGAGTCACTTTGCACCCTCTAAGAGTCACTTTCCACCATATATTTATACAATTAACATGCTAACATCATATACATCCAATTTGACATCCTTTTACCACCTCTGAGTTCCACTTTCATACAAGTCAACATTGTTCCACATTTTGGTTATAATCAACCATTTAAGTCACGTTTCACCATATTAGAGTCACTTTGCACCCTATAAGAGTCACTTACCACCATATGTATAGCAATTAACATGTGAACATCATATACATCCAATTTGACATCCTTTTACCACCTATTAATGCCACTTTCATACAAGTTAATTTTGTTCCACATTTTGGCTCTAATCAACCAGGTAAGTCATTTTTCACCATATTAGAGTCACTTTGCACCCTATAAGTGTCAATTTCCACCATATATTTGTATAATTAACATGCTAACATCATATACATCCAATTTGACATCCTTTTACCACCTCTTAGTTCCACTTTCAAACAAGTCAATATTGTTCCACATTTTGGGTCTAATCAACCATGTAAGTCACGTTTCACCATATTAGAGTCACTTTGCACCCTATAAGAGTCATTTTCCACCGTATATACAACAATTAACATGTTAACATCATATACATCCAATTTGACATTGTTTTACCAGTAATTAATGCCACTTTCATACAACTTAATTTTGTTCTATATTTTGGCTCTAATCAACCATCTAAGTCACTTTTTACCATATTAAAGTCACTTTGCACCCTATAAGAGTCACTTTCCACCATATATTTGTACAATTAACATGTTAACATCATATACATCCAATTTGACATCCTTTTACCACCTCTTAGTGTCATTTTCATACAAGTCAGTATTGTTCAACATTTTGGTTCTAATCATCCATGCAAGTCACGTTTCACCATATTAGAGTCACTTTGCAACCTATAAGAGTCATTTTCCACCGTATACATAACAATTAACATGTTAACATCATATACATCCAATTTGACATCGTTTTACCATCTATAAATGCCACTTTTATACAAGTTAATTTTGTTCTACATTTTGGCTCTAATCAACCATGTAAGCCACTTTTCACCATATTAGAGTACTTTGCACCCTCTAAGAGTCACTTTTCACCATATATTTGTACAATTAACATGCTAACATCATATGTTGGATTTTAAACGCAGCGGGGTCATGGAAAAACACTTTTACACATACAAAATCCAAATAAAAGCATATAAATCGTGAATAAAAATTCGAGGGATCGAATCTAACCTTTTAAAATAATTCGGAGACAACGATCAGAGATCCTTAGCAGTTGTTCCTCAAGTGTGAAGCACTCCACCGGTATCCACCAAGAAAACGATGTTAAGGAGGAGGAAGGAGGTGGAGAGAATTGGGTTTTCCAAACTTTTTGGGTTTTTGGGGTTCTTGGGTTAGAATGAAAATAGGGTCTATAATAGTGTATTCTCATTAATAATTAAACACCTTTTAATTATTAATCCTTTTTCTAAACACTTTAGAAATAATTCTCTCTCTTGATTTAATTTCCAAAAATTAAATCCTTTAATTAATAATATTAAGAACTTTTCTTAATTAATTTTTAATCAATTAAATCTCATTCAATCAATTATTAAATTTGCCAATTAATTATTTATTTCACAAATAAATAATTATTAGCCATTATTTATTAATTCCTCCACCATTAAATCATTCTCTTTTTATGGTGTGACCCTGTAGGTTCAATATTAAGCCGGTAGTAGAAATAAATAATAATAAAACTATTTTATCATTATTTATATAAATTCTCTAATTTATTAAATATGATTTAATTAATTAATCACATTTATTCTACATCGTGAGGGATACTTCTCAGCATATCGCGACTATCCGGATAATATGAATTCACTGCTTAGAATACCAAGAACCTATTCAGTGAATAGTTACCGTACAATAAACTCCTTCTACCCTACAATGTCCCGATTAAATACAAGGCATGGAACTTGTGTCAAGCCTATCTAATTCAATCACTTGCTTACCATTTACTATGCTTAGTTCTATGCAAATTAGAAACTCCTTTCTAATTTCATTTACTCTGGCCAGAGATTCCTGAACTAGCATAAGTGGATCAGCCTTGAACATTCGCTTCCTTCACTGGAAGGGGTAGATCCTTTATTGATCATACACTATCTTCGTGTACAAATTCCTATACCCAGTAGAGCCCTAATAATTGTCCCTGGAGACTAAAAACTAAACCAAAGCATAGTTCAGTGTACACAAGATGACTATGATGACCTCAAGTCTAAGGATACTTGTACAACTATCACTATGTGAACAACTGCTGACACGTGAGTGAACTCCATCAGTTGTTCAGCTGTGCGAGTCATGTTCAGTGAACTTATTCTATAATAAGCACCTACATACTAGCTATACTGTCGCCACACAAATGTATATGAGAACAGACATCCTTCATAATGAAGCAAGCATAGTATGTACCGATCTCTGCGGATTATTAATTACCAGTTAGTAATCCTACGACCAGGAACTATTTAAGTTTAAAGTTATCATCTTTTTAGGTCTCACTATTATGATCTCATCATAATCCATAAAAAGCTTTACTCTAAACTATGGTATATCTTATTTAAACACTTAAATAGATAGAGCCCGTAATAAAAACAAAATAAGTCTTTTATTAATATCAATGAAATCAAAACAGATTACATAAAAAGTTATACCTAAATCCTAATACATGACTAGACTTAGGACATATTCCTTTCAATCTCCCACTTGTACTAAAGCCAATCACTCTGGTATCTAATACCCATCTTGTCTTTATGACGATTAAAGTGACTTTCATAAAGTAGCTTTGTGAGTGGGTCTGTTATTTTGTTATGTGTGTCAACTCTATTTCAATACAATACAAGAAATGTTACCGCGCTCCCACTAACCCTTTTGTAGACGCATGGTTCATCTACATTTTTGATAAAATCAAACTCTTTGATTGTCTCATCAAAACGGATATTCCATCTACGAGAAGCTTGCTTTAAACCACATATGGTTCGCAGTAGCTTACACACTAGGTTTTTATTTCCCTTGGAAAGAAAACCATCTGGCTATATGCCAGATCTCATAGTCGTAGTAAGCGGCAATCGCAAGCAAAATCCGAACTGATTTTAACAGGGCTACAGGTAAAAGGTTTCATCAAAGTCAATCCATTGCCTTTGTTTGAATCCTTTTGCCACAGGCCTGGCCTTATAGGTCTCCACCTGGCCATCTGCTATAATCTATCTTTTGTATACCGTATACATAGATTCCATTCTGGATTTCATGGCACTATGCCATTTTTCTGAGTCAACACTACTCATAGCCTCATTATAGGTCACAGGGTCGTCATCATCAATGATCGACAACTCATTGTCATTCTCAATGACAAGGCCATATTTCCTCTCAGGTTGGCGAGACACTCTCCCTGATCTATGAATGGGCTGTTCCACAAAAGGTTGTTCAGTCAGAACAGGTGTTTCCACTTGATCCGTAGTAGTTTGTGCTTCTTGAACTTCATCAAGTTCAATTTTGCTCCCACTGTTTCCTTCAAGGATAAACTCCTTTTCCAAGAAGGTAGCATGCCTGGATACAAACACCCGATGACGGTGTAAAAGTAATACCCTAAAGTCTCTTTAGGATATCCCACAAAACTACATTTTACGGATCGATATTCCAGCTTATCTGGGTCAACTTACTTGACATAAGCTGGACATCCCCAAATCTTAACGTGTTTAAGAATCGGTTTCCTTTCTTTCCATATCTCATACGGAGTTTGAGGAACAGATTTGGAAAACACCTTATTCAGTAAATATGCTGAGGTTTCCAATGCATAACCCCATAGGAATACTGGAAGATTTGCATAGCTCATCATGGACCGAACTATGTCTAACAAAGTTCGATTTCTCCTTTCAGATACCAATCTGGAGGCGTCCACTGGGAGACTATACCATTTACTTTGAGATAATCCAGAAACTCTCCATTCAAGTATTCACCACCTCGATCTAATCGAAGAATTATAATACTATGTTTGGTTTGTTTCTCCATTTCATACTTATACTTTTTGAACTTTTCAAAGGCTTCAGACTTGTGTTTCATCAAACACATATCCGAATCTAGATCTATTATCTATGAAAGTAATGAAGTATGAAAATCCACCCATGGCTTGCTTAGACATTGGTCCACATACATCTGTGTGTACCATTCCTAGCAAATTTGTAGTCCTCTCTCCATGTCAACTAAATGGAGACTGCAGTGCCACTATGAAGTGAGATTTTCATCATCCCTTTTCTTTTATTAGTTTGTTCAATCTGAAGTAAATTATGTCACATTTATACAGACCATTATTTAAAGTACCACATCCATAAAAAAAATTATCTCTAAGAATAGAACATTCATTATTCTCAATAATAAATGAAAATCCAGCCAAGTCTAACATGGGAATAATATTCCTCACAATCGAGGGAACAAAATAACAATTATTTAAGACAATAGTCTTGCCCATAGGCATATGTAAATGAAATGATTCTACATCTTCAGCAGCAACTCTTGCTCCATTTCCCATCAGTAGAATCACCTCCTCTTCCTCAAGAGTCCTACTTCTCCTTGGTCCCTGCAACAAATTGCAGATTTGAGAACCACAGGCGATATCTAATACCCAAGTAGAAATTTGATTTAATGACATATTCACTTCCATCATGAACATACCTAAATCAGAAGCGGTAGTCTCACTACCCTTCTTCTTCTTCAATTCTGCAAGGTAAACCTTGCAGTTCCTCTTCCAGTGCCCCACCTTGTTACAGTGAAAGCAAACAACTTTGCTCTTGGGGTCTTCAGCTTTTGGTGGAACCGGCTTTTCTTCACCTACTTTCTTCTTCTTGGAAGAGTTCCTCTTCCTTTTCTTAGGATTGGAACCTTCACCAATTAGAAGAACAGAACTCTTCTTAGGGGGAAAATTTGATTCCGCAGTCTTCAACATGTTGTGGAGTTCAGGCAGGCTGACATCCAACTTATTCATGTGAAAGTTCACAACAAACTGCGAGAACGAACTCGGAAGCGATTGCAAGACCAAGTCTTGGCTCAGCTCCCCATCCATGGCAAAACCAAGTTGTCCAAGACGTTCAATCAAATTGATCATCTTAAGTACATAGTCATTCACAGATGATCCCTCAGACATCCTACAACCGAACAACTCCTTCGATATCTCATATCGAGCTGTCCTCCCCGCCACATCATACAACTCTTGTAGATGCATGAGGATAGTGTGAGCATCCATATGCTCATGTTGCTTCTGTAGCTCAATGTTCATGGAAGCTAGCATGATGCATTGAGCAACATTTGCATCATCTATCCACTTACGATACACAACATGTTCATCATTATGTGCATCACTAGCAGGTTCAGTAGGCTTAGGTGAGTCAATCACGTATTCCAGCTTCTCAATCCTGAGAACAATTCTCAAGTTTCGAAGCCAGTCAGCATAATTAGGACCAGTCAATTTGTGAGCATCTAGTATGCTCCTGAGTGATAGTGCAGAAGATATAACGTACAAAGTAAATCTGTAAATGATAAACACATAACAACACTTAGAAAATATTCGATTTTATTTTAAAACACTATATGAATCGGGTCTTTATTCATAAGTGGCTCCCACTAGTTTATCTAATTTATTCAACCCCCCTACGTGAAAAATTAAGCATTCATAATGCTAGCGGGAATAGGGATCCTACATTCCATTACACGACCCCGGCTGTAGCACGAACCGCCATGTAATGTTCAATAGGCAGACAACTCTTGTCAATTACATCTTATGTTATTCCCTAATCAAACTTTAGCCTTTTGAATAATTGAGTCTCGGCTGTGGCACGATAAACTCAATATTCTAAGTCAAGTCTAACCCAACATTCCGTACAGTTGAATCAGTCCCCAAAGGCCCACGGCTGTAGCACGTACCGACCTTTAGATTCTTATTCAATGTACACATCTCTATGTAATAGACAAGTATTTCTTATTTTGAAATCAAAGCCCTCGGCTGTAGCACGAACCGACAATGATTCATAAATAAGAACTACTTTCTATCATGTTGGAAGGCTATGACCGACACAAGCCCGTTGTATCATTGGCCAATTACTACTTGATATTATTTAATTTTAGAGGGATTATATTACGTTACAATCATAATCATATTATAAAGAAATTCTTCCTTTTAAATTAAATATTTCAAATCAATAATCAATAATCAGATGATTCCCAGATCGGGTGGAGCATTGTCAAGAGGCGTCACTTAATAACCCTTTCTTACAGATAGAAATTTGTTATTGACAGAATCATCCTTTCTCTCATATCAAAAATTCATATTCAATTACGTGTTTCACAAACACAAGAATCTCATGATTGTATTCATAATATTGTTATTAAGGTTATGAAACAATTTCACTATACTAGGTTGTCTAACAAACGCCTTATGTTCATTTAAGTTCACCTAAATCTATCATCGCATGATAAACTAAGCATATATCACATATATAAACATGAATAAACATCAAGGTAGGCATGTTATATCATCTAGCACATTAGTCTAAGCATTATACATCTCTATGTATCACATGAAGCATTTAAAAGCAACTAAAATAGTCAAAAATAGCTTTAAAACACTTCATGGAAATATAAACAGTTCAAACCTTTTATATAAACTAAAATTTATCACTCCCTTAGATCCGTCTCAGAAAAACGAATCCAACGGTATATTGCACGCCTAAAACGGAGTTACGAAACTCCCAGAAAATCAATTTTAATATGGATAGTCGGGCTGTAACGCATTACAGGAACGCGTTACAAGCCCTGTAACGCATTCCGATGATGCGTTACAACCCTTTTAAGCCATTAAAAGGGGTAACGCATTTCGTGAATGCGCCACAGGTGTGTAACGCATTCCCGGAATGCGTTACACCCCTCTTTTTTTTTCTTTCTCAGCAGCCGCCTTTTCTCTCCTCGAACAACGTGCCACCGTACTCACATTCTCTGCTTTCTTTCTCCGTGCCAACAGCACAGTAACAGCAGCAGAGCAGATATATATACATACATACTTACAATTCATATATATATATCTTTATTTAATTAAGAATTTAATTACAAGATCTTCAAAAAAACATAATAAAAAAACTATACATCCTAAAATTATGAAAAAAAATACCCAGACGATCTACAACACTTGTAGAACCCAGATCAACATTCAAAATTATTCTGAGAAACGATTTCTCATCAGACAAAATTAATTCATGATATAACTTGTAAAAATCATAATTAATTCATACAAGCATATAAAATTCTGAAATTTTTACCACAGATCTATATGCATACAACCTATGCTCTGATACCATTGTTGGATTTTAAACGCAGCGGGGTCATGGCAAAACACTTTTACACATACAAAATCCAAATAAAAGCATATAAATCGTGAATAAAAATTCGAGGGATCGAATCTAACCTTTTAAAATAATTCGGAGACAACGATCAGAGATCCTTAGCAGTTGCTCCTCAAGTGTGAAACACTCCACCGGTATCCACCAAGAAAACGATGTTAAGGAGGAGGAAGGAGGTGGAGAGAATTGGGTTTTCCAAATTTTTTGGGTTTTTGGGGTTCTTGTGTTAGAATGAAAATAGGGTCTATAATAGTGTATTTATAGGCAAAATTTTCAGTTGAAATTTTCCCATAAATATTATTATTATTATCCCATTTATTATTTTCATTAATAATTAAAACACCTTTTAATTATTAATCCTTTTTCTAAACACTTTAGAAATAATTCTCTCTCTTGATTTAATTTCCAAAAATTAAATCCTTTAATTAATAATATTAAGAACTTTTCTTAATTAATTTATAATCAATTAAATCTCATTCAATCAATTATTAAATTTGCCAATTAATTATTTATTTCACAAATAAATAATTATTAGCCATTATTAATTAATTCCTCCACCATTAAATCATTCTCTTTTTATGGTGTGACCCTGTAGGTTCAATATTAAGCCGGTAGTAGAAATAAATAATAATAAAACTATTTTATCATTATTTATATAAATTCTCTAATTTATTAAATATGATTTAATTAATTAATCATATTTATTCTACATCGTGAGGGATACTTCTCAGCATATCGCGACTATCCGGATAATATGAATTCACTGCTTAGAATACCAAGAACCTATTCAGTGAATAGTTACCGTACAATAAACTCCTTCTACCCTACAATGTCCCGATTAAATACAAGGCATGGAACTTGTGTCAAGCCTATCTAATTCAATCACTTGCTTACCATTTACTATGCTTAGTTCTATGCAAATTAGAAACTCCTTCCTAATTTCATTTACTCTGGCCAGAGATTGCTGAACTAGCATAAATGGATCAGCCTTGAACATTCGCTTCCTTCACTGGAAGGGGTAGATCCTTTATTGATCATACACTATCTTCGTGTACAAATTCCTATACCCAGTAGAGCCCTAATAATTGTCCCTGGAGACTAAAAACTAAACCAAAGCATAGTTCAGTGTACACAAGATGACTATGATGACCTCAAGTCTAAGGATACTTGTACAACTATCACTATATGAACAACTGCTGACACGTGAGTGAACTCCATCAGTTGTTCAGCTGTGCGAGTCATGTTCAGTGAACTTATTCTATAATAAGCACCTACATACTAGCTATAGTGTCACCACACAAATGTCTATGAGAACAGACATCCTTCATAATGAAGCAAGCATAGTATGTACCGATCTCTGCGGATTATTAATTACCAGTTAGTAATCCTACGACCATGAACTATTTAAGTTTAGAGTTATCATCTTTTTAGGTCTCACTATTATGATCTCATCATAATCCATAAAAAGCTTTACTCTAAACTATGGTATATCTTATTTAAACACTTAAATAGATAGAGCCCGTAATAAAAACAAAACAAGTCTTTTATTAATATCAATGAAATCAAAACAGATTACATAAAAAGTTATTCCTAAATCCTAAAACATGATTGGACTTAGGACATATTCCTTTCATCATATACATCCAATTTGATATCCTTTTATCACCTCTTAGTTGCACTTTCATACAAGTCAATATTGTTCCACATTTTGGTTCTAATCAACCGTTTAGTCACGTTTCACCATATTAGAGTCACTTTGCACCCTATAAGAGTCACTTACCACCAGATGTATAGCAATTAACATGTGAACATCATATACATCCAAGTTGACATCCTTTTACCACCTATTAATGCCACTTTCATACAAGTTAATTTTGTTCTACATTTTGGCTCTAATCAACCATGTAAGGCACTTTTCACGATATTAGAGTCACTTTGCACCCTCTAAGAGTCACTTTTCACCATATATTTGTACAATTAACATGCTAACATCATATACATCCAATTTGACATCCTTTTATCACCTCTTAGTTGCACTTTCATACAAGTCAATACTGTTCCACATTTTGGTTCTAATCAACCGTTTAAGTCACGTTTCACCATATTAGAGTCACTTTGTACCCTATAAGAGTCACTTACCACCAGATGTATAGCAATTAACATGTGAACATCATATACATCCAATTTGACATCCTTTTACCACCTATTAATGCCACTTTCATACAAGTTAATTTTGTTCTACATTTTGGCTCTAATCAACCATGTAAGGCACTTTTCACCATATTAGAGTCACTTTGCACCCTCTAAGAGTCACTTTTCACCATATATTTGTACAATTAACATGCTAACATCATATACATCCAATTTGACATCCTTTTATCACCTCTTAGTTGCACTTTCATACAAGTCAATATTGTTCCACATTTTGGTTCTAATCAACCGTTTAAGTCACGTTTCACCATATTAGAGTCACTTTGCACCCTATAAGAGTCACTTACCACCAGATGTATAGCAATTAACATATGAACATCATATACATCCAATTTGACATCCTTTTACCACCTATTAATGCCACTTTCATACAAGTTAATTTTGTTCTACACTTTGGCTCTAATCAACCATGTAAGTCACTTTTCACCATATTAGAGTCACTTTTGCACCCTCTAATAGTCACTTTCCACCATATATTTGTACAATTAACATGCTAACATCATATATATCGAATTTGACATCCTTTTACCAACTCTTAGTTCAACTTTCCTACAAGTCAATATTGTTCCACATTTTGGTTTCAATCAACCATGTAAGTGACGTTTCACCATATTAGAGTCACTTTGCACCCTATAAGAGTCATTTTCCACCGTATATACAACAATTAACATGTTAACATCATATACATTCAATTTGACATCGTTTTACCATCTATTAATCGCACTTTCATACAACTTAATTTTGTTCTACATTTTGGCTCTAATCAACCATGTAAGTCAGTTTTCACCATATTAGAGTCACTTTGCACCCAATAAGAGTCATTTTCCACTAATTCGCAAAAACAAAAGAGTCACATCCACCATATATTTGTACAATTAACATGTTAACATCATATACGTCAAATTTGACATCCTTTTACCACCTCTTAGTGCCATTTTCATACAAGTCAATATTGTTCAACATTTTGGTTTCAATCAACCATGTAAGTCACGTTTCACCATATTAGAGTCACTTTGCACCCTATAAGAGTCATTTTCCACCGTATATACAACAATTAACATGTTAACATCATATACATCCAATTTGACATCGTTTTAACATCTATTAATGCAACTTTCATATAACTTAATTTTGTTCTATATTTTGGCTCTAATCAACCATGTAAGTCACTTTTCACCATATTAGAGTCACTTTGCACCCTATAAGAGTCACTTTCCACCATATATTTGTACAATTAACATGTTAACATCATATACATCCAATTTGACATCCTTTACCATCTCTTAATGCCATTTTCATACAAATCAATATTGTTCAACATTTTGGTTCTAATCAATCATGTAAGTCACGTTTAACCATATTAGAGTCACTTTGCACCCTATAAGAGTTATTTTCCACCGTATATAAAACAATTATCATGCTAACATCATATACATCAAATTTGACATCGTTTTACCATCTATAAATGCCACTTTTATACAAGTTAATTTTGTTCTATATTTTGGCTCTAATCAACCTTGTAAGGCACCTTTCACCTTATTAGAGTCACTTTGCACCCTCTAAGAGTCACTTTCCACCATATATTTGTACAATTAACATGCTAACATCATATACATCCAATTTGACATCCTTCTACCACCTCTGAGTTCCACTTTTATACAAGTCAATATTGTTCCACATTTTGGTTCTAATAAACCATTTAAGTCACGTTTCACCATATTATAGTCACTTTGCACCCTATTAGAGTCACTTACCACCATATGTATAACAATTAACATGTGAACATCATATACATCCAATTTGACATCCTTTTATCACCAATTAATGCCACTTTCATACAAGTTAATTTTGTTCCACATTTTGGCTCTAATCAACCAGGTAAGTCATTTTTCACCATATTAGAGTCACTTTGCACCCTATAAGTGTCAATTTTAACCATATATTTGTATAATTAACATGCTAACATCATATACATCCAATTTGACATCCTTTTACCACCTCTTAGTTCCACTTTCAAACAAGTCAATATTGTCCCACATTTTGGGTCTAATCAACCATGTAAATCACGTTTCACCATATTAGAGTCACTTTGCACCCTATAAGAGTCACTTTCCACCGTATATACAACAATTAACATGTTAACATCATATACATCCAATTTGACATTGTTTTACCATCAATTAATGCCACTTTCATACAACTTAATTTTGTTCTATATTTTGGCTCTAATCAACCATGTAAGTCACTTTTCACCATATTAAAGTCACTTTGCACCCTATAAGAGTCACTTTCCACCATATATTTGTACAATTAACATGTTAACATCATATACATCCAATTTGACATCCTTTTACCACCTCTTAGTATCATTTTCATACAAGTCAGTATTGTTCAACATTTTGGTTCTAATCAACCATGCAAGTCACGTTTCACCATATTAGAGACACTTTGCACCCTATAAGTGTCATTTTCCACCGTATACATAACAATTAACATGTTAACATCATATACATCCAATTTGACATCGTTTTACCATCTATAAATGCCACTTTTATACAAGTTAATTTTGTTCTACATTTTGGCTCTAATCAACCATGTAAGGCACTTTTCACCATATTAGAGTCACTTTGCACCCTCTAAGAGTCACTTTTCACCATATATTTGTACAATTAACATGCTAACATCATATACATCCAATTTGACATCCTTTTATCACCTCTTAGTTGCACTTTCATAGAAGTCAATATTGTTCCACATTTTGGTTCTAATCAACCATTTAAGTCACGTTTCACCATATTAGAGTCACTTTGAACCCTATAAGAGTCACTTACCACTAGATGTATAGCAATTAACATGTGAACATCATATACATCCAAATTGACATCCTTGTACCACCTATTAATGCCACTTTCATACAAGTTAATTTTTTCTACATTTTGGCTCGATTCAACCATGTAAGGCACTTTTCACCATATTAGAGTCACTTTGCACCCTCTAAGAGTCACTTTTCACCATATATTTGTACAATTAACATGCTAACATCATATACATCCAATTTGACATCCTTTCATCACCTCTGAGTTGCACTTTCATACAAGTCAATATTGTTCCACATTTTGGTTCTAATCAACCATTTAAGTCACGTTTCACCATATTAGAGTCACTTTGCACCCCATAAGAGTCACTTACCACCAGATGTATAGCAATTAACATGTGAACATCATATACATCCAATTTGACATCCTTTTACCACCTATTAATGCCACTTTCATACAAGTTAATGTTTTCTACATTTTGGCTCTAATCAACCATGTAAGGCACTTTTTACCATATTAGAGTCACTTTGCACCCTCTAAGAGTCACTTTTCACCATATATTTGTACAATTAACATGCTAACATCATATACATCCAATTTGACATCCTTTCATCACCTCTTAGTTGCACTTTCATACAAGTCAATATTGTTTCACATTTTGGTTCTAATCAACCGTTTAAGTCACGTTTCACCATATTAGAGTCACTTTGCACCCTATAAGAGTCACTTACCACCAGATGTATAGCAATTAACATGTGAACATCATATACATGCAATTTTACATCCTTTTACTACCTATTAATGCCACTTTCATACAAGTTAATTTTGTTCTACATTTTGGCTCTAATCAACCATGTAAGTCACTTTTCACCATATTAGAGTCACTTTGCACCCTCTAAGAGTCACTTTCCACCATATATTTGTACAATTAACATGCTAACATCATATACATCCAATTTGACATCCTTTTACCAACTCTTAGTTCCACTTTCCTACAAGTCAATATTGTTCCACATTTTGGGTCTAATCAACCATGTAAGTCACGTTTCACCATATTAGAGTCACTTTGCATCGTATAAGAGTCACTTTCCATCGTATATACAACAATTAACATGTTAACATCATATACATCCAATCTGACATCGTTTTACCATCTATTAATGCCACTTTCATACAACTTAATTTTGTTCTACATTTTGGGTCTAATCAACCACGTAAGTCAGTTTTCACCATATTAGAGTCACTTTGCACCCTAGAAGAGTCACTTTCCACCGTATATACAACAATTAACATGTTAACATCATATACATTCAATTTGACATCGTTTTACCATCTATTAATGCCACTTTCATACAACTTAATTTTGTTCTACATTTTGGCTCTAATCAACCATGTAAGTCAGTTTTCACCATATTAGAGTCACTTTGCACCCTATAAGAGTCATTTTCCACTAATTCGCAAAAACAAAAAGAGTCACATCCACCATATATTTGTACAATTAACATGTTAACATCATATACATCCAATTTTACATCCTTTTACCACCTCTTAGTGCCATTTTCATACAAGTCAATATTGTTCAACATTTTGGTTTCAATCAACCACGTAAGTCACGTTTCACCATATTAGAGTCACTTTGCACCCTATAAGAGTCATTTTCCACCGTATATACAACAATTAACATGTTAACATCATATACATCCAATTTGACATCGTTTTACCATCTATTAATGCCACTTTTATACAACTTAATTTTGTTCTATATTTTGGCTCTAATCAACCATGTAAGTCACTTTTCACCATATTAGAGTCACTTTGCACCCTATAAGAGTCACTTTCCACCATATATTTGTACAATTAACACGTTAACATCATATACATCCAATTTGACATCCTTTACGATCTTTTAGTGCCATTTTCAAACAAGTCAATATTGTTCAACATTTTGGTTCTAATCAATCATGTAAGTCACGTTTAACCATATTAGAGTCACTTTGCACCCTATAAGAGTTATTTTCCAACGTATATAAAACAATTATCATGCTAACATCATATACATCAAATTTGACATCGTTTTACCATCAATAAATGCCACTTTTATACAAGTTAATTTTGTTCTATATTTTGGCTCTAATCAACCTTGTAAATCACTTTTCACCTTATTAGAGTCACTTTGCACCCTCTAAGAGTCACTTTCCACCATATATTTGTACAATTAACATGCTAACATCATATACATCCAATTTGACATCCTTTTACCACCTCTGAGTTCCACTTTCATACAAGTCAATATTGTTCCACATTTTGGTTCTAATCAACCATTTAAGTCACGTTTCACCATATTATAGTCACTTTGCACCCTATTAGAGTCACTTACCACCATATGTATAGCAATTAACATGTGAACATCATATACATCCAATTTGACATCCTTTTATCACCTATTAATGCCACTTTCATACAAGTTAATTTTGTTCCACATTTTGGCTCTAATCAACCAGGTAAGTCATTTTTCACCATATTAGAGTCACTTTGCACCCTATAAGTGTCAATTTCAACCATATATTTGTATAATTAACATGCTAACATCATATACATCCAATTTGACATCCTTTTACCACCTCTTAGTTCCACTTTCAAACAAGTCAATATTGTCCCACATTTTGGGTCTAATCAACCATGTAAATCACGTTTCACCATATTAGAGTCACTTTGCACCCTATAAGAGTCACTTTCCACTGTATATACAACAATTAACATGTTAACATCATATACATCCAATTTGACATTGTTTTACCATCAATTAATGCCACTTTCATACAACTTAATTTTGTTCTATATTTTGGCTCTAATCAACCATGTAAGTCACTTTTCACCATATTAAAGTCACTTTGCACCCTATAAGAGTCACTTTCCACCATATATTTGTACAATTAACATGTTAACATCATATACATCCAATTTGACATCCTTTTACCACCTCTTAGTATCATTTTCATACAAGTCAGTATTGTTCAACATTTTGGTTCTAATCAACCATGCAAGTCACGTTTCACCATATTAGAGTCACTTTGCACCCTATAAGAGTCACTTACCACCAGATGTATAGCAATTAACATGTGAACATCATATACATGCAATTTTACATCCTTTTACTACCTATTAATGCCACTTTCATACAAGTTAATTTTGTTCTACATTTTGGCTCTAATCAACCATGTAAGTCACTTTTCACCATATTAGAGTCACTTTGCACCCTCTAAGAGTCACTTTCCACCATATATTTGTACAATTAACATGCTAACATCATATACATCCAATTTGACATCCTTTTACCAACTCTTAGTTCCACTTTCCTACAAGTCAATATTGTTCCACATTTTGGGTCTAATCAACCATGTAAGTCACGTTTCACCATATTAGAGTCACTTTGCATCGTATAAGAGTCACTTTCCATCGTATATACAACAATTAACATGTTAACATCATATACATCCAATTTGACATCGTTTTACCATCTATTAATGCCACTTTCATACAACTTAATTTTGTTCTACATTTTGGGTCTAATCAACCACGTAAGTCAGTTTTCACCATATTAGAGTCACTTTGCACCCTAGAAGAGTCACTTTCCACCGTATATACAACAATTAACATGTTAACATCATATACATTCAATTTGAAATCGTTTTACCATCTATTAATGCCACTTTCATACAACTTAATTTTGTTCTACATTTTGGCTCTAATCAACCATGTAAGTCAGTTTTCACCATATTAGAGTCACTTTGCACCCTATAAGAGTCATTTTCCACTAATTCGCAAAAACAAAGAGAGTCACATCCACCATATATTTGTACAATTAACATGTTAACATCATATACATCCAATTTTACATCCTTTTACCACCTCTTAGTGCCATTTTCATACAAGTCAATATTGTTCAACATTTTGGTTTCAATCAACCACGTAAGTCACGTTTCACCATATTAGAGTCACTTTGCACCCTATAAGAGTCATTTTCCACCGTATATACAACAATTAACATGTTAACATCATATACATCCAATTTGACATCGTTTTACCATCTATTAATGCCACTTTTATACAACTTAATTTTGTTCTATATTTTGGCTCTAATCAACCATGTAAGTCACTTTTCACCATATTAGAGTCACTTTGCACCCTATAAGAGTCACTTTCCACCATATATTTGTACAATTAACATGTTAACATCATATACATCCAATTTGACATCCTTTACGATCTCTTAGTGCCATTTTCAAACAAGTCAATATTGTTCAACATTTTGGTTCTAATCAATCATGTAAGTCACGTTTAACCATATTAGAGTCACTTTGCACCCTATAAGAGTTATTTTCCAACGTATATAAAACAATTATCATGCTAACATCATATACATAAAATTTGACATCGTTTTACCATCTATAAATGCCACTTTTATACAAGTTAATTTTGTTCTATATTTTGGCTCTAATCAACCTTGTAAATCACTTTTCACCTTATTAGAGTCACTTTGCACCCTCTAAGAGTCACTTTCCACCATATATTTGTACAATTAACATGCTAACATCATATACATCCAATTTGACATCCTTTTACCACCTCTTAGTTCCACTTTCAAACAAGTCAATATTGTCCCACATTTTGGGTCTAATCAACCATGTAAATCACGTTTCACCATATTAGAGTCACTTTGCACCCTATAAGAGTCACTTTCCACCGTATATACAACAATTAACATGTTAACATCATATACATCCAATTTGACATTGTTTTACCATCAATTAATGCCACTTTCATACAACTTAATTTTGTTCTATATTTTGGCTCTAATCAACCATGTAAGTCACTTTTCACCATATTAAAGTCACTTTGCACCCTATAAGAGTCACTTTCCACCATATATTTGTACAATTAACATGTTAACATCATATACATCCAATTTGACATCTTTTTACCACCTCTTAGTATCATTTTCATACAAGTCAGTATTGTTCAACATTTTGGTTCTAATCAACCATGCAAGTCACGTTTCACCATATTAGAGTCGCTTTGCACCCTATAAGTGTCATTTTCCACCGTATACATAACAATTAACATGTTAACATCATATACATCCAATTTGACATCGTTTTACCATCTATAAATGCCACTTTTATACAAGTTAATTTTGTTCTACATTTTGGCTCTAATCAACCATGTAAGGCACTTTTAACCATATTAGAGTCACTTTGCACCCTCTAAGAGTCACTTTTCACCATATATTTGTACAATTAACATGCTAACATCATATACATCCAATTTGACATCCTTTTATCACCTCTTAGTTGCACTTTCATAGAAGTCAATATTGTTCCACATTTTGGTTCTAATCAACCATTTAAGTCACGTTTCACCATATTAGAGTCACTTTGAACCCTATAAGAGTCACTTACCACTAGATGTATAGCAATTAACATGTGAACATCATATACATCCAATTTGACATCCTTTTACCACCTCTGAGTTCCACTTTCATACAAGTCAATATTGTTCCACATTTTGGTTCTAATCAACCATTTAAGTCACGTTTCACCATATTAGAGTCACTTTGCACCCTATAAGAGTCACTTACCACCATATGTATAGCAATTAACATGTGAACATCATATACATCCAATTTGACATCCTTTTATCACCTATTAAATCCACTTTCATACAAGAATTTTGTTCCACATTTTGGCTCTAATCAACCAGGTAAGTCATTTTTCACCATATTAGAGTCACTTTGCACCCTATAACTGTCAATTTCCACCATATATTTGTATAATTAACATGCTAACATCATATATATCCAATTTGACATCCTTTTACCACCTCTTAGTTCCACTTTCAAACAAGTCAATATTGCCCCACATTTTGGGTTTAATCAACCATGTAAGTCATGTTTCACCATATTAGAGTCACTTTGCACCCTATAAGAGTCACTTTCAACCGTATATACAACAATTAACATGTTAACATCATATACATTCAATTTGACATTGTTTTACCACCTATTAATGCCACTTTCATACAAGTTAATTTTGTTCAATATTTTGGCTCTAATCAACCATGTAAGTCACGTTTCACCCTATTAGAGTCACTTTGCACCCTATAAGAGTCACTTTCCACCATATATTTGTACAATTAACATGTTAACATCATATACGTCCAATTTGACATCCTTTACCATCTCTTAGTGCCATTTTCATACAAATCAATATTGTTCAACATTTTGGTTCTAATCAATCATGTAAGTCACGTTTAACCATATTAGAGTCACTTTGCACCCTATAAGAGTTATTTTCCACCGTATATACAACAATTAACATGCTAACATCATATACATCCAATTTGACATCGTTTTACCATCTATAAATGCCACTTTTATACAAGTTAATTTTGTTCTATATTTTGGCTCTAATCAACCTTGTAAGGCACTTTTCACCTTATTAGAGTCACTTTGCACCCTCTAAGAGTCACTTTTCACCATATATTTGTACAATTAACATACTAACATCATATACATCCAATTTGACATCCTTTTATCACCTCTTAGTTGCACTTTCATAGAAGTCAATATTGTTCCACATTTTGGTTCTAATCAACCATTTAAGTCACGTTTCACCATATTAGAGTCACTTTGCACCCCATAAGAGTCACTTACCACTAGATGTATAGCAATTAACATGTGAACATCATATACATCCAATTTGACATCCTTTTACCACCTATTAATCCCACTTTCATACAAGTTAATGTTTTCTACATTTTGGCTCTAATCAACCATGTAAGGCACTTTTCACCATATTAGAGTCACTTTGCACCCTCTAAGAGTCACTTTTCACCATATATTTGTACAATTAACATGCTAACATCATATACATCCAATTTGACATCCTTTCATCACCTCTTAGTTGCACTTTCATACAAGTCAATATTGTTCCACATTTTGGGTCTAATCAACCATGTAAGTCACGTTTCACCATATTAGAGTCACTTTGCATCCTATAAGAGTCACTTTCCACCGTATATACGACAATTAACATGTTAACATCATATACATCTAATTTGACATCGTTTTACCATCTATTAATGCCACTTTCATACAACTTAATTTTGTTCTACATTCTGGGTCTAATCAACCATGTAAGTCAGTTTTCACCATATTAGAGTCACTTTGCACCCTATAAGAGTCACTTTCCACCGTATATACAACAATTAACATGTTAACATCATATACATTCAATTTGACATCGTTTTACCATCTATTAATGCCACTTTCATACAACTTAATTTTGTTCTACATTTTGGCTCTAATCAACCATGTAAGTCAGTTTTCACCATATTAGAGTCACTTTGCACCCTATAAGAGTCATTTTCCACTAATTTGCAAAAACAAAAAGAGTCACATCCACCATATATTTGTACAATTAACATGTTAACATCATATACATCCAATTTGACATCCTTTTACCACCTCTTAGTGCCATTTTCATACAAGTCAATATTGTTCAACATTTTGGTTTCAATCAACCACGTAAGTCACGTTTCACCATATTAGAGTCACTTTGCACCCTATAAGAGTCATTTTCCACCGTATATACAACAATTAACATGTTAACATCATATACATCCAATTTGACATCGTTTTACCATCTATTAATGCCACTTTCATACAACTTAATTTTGTTCTATATTTTGGCTCTAATCAACCATGTAAGTCACTTTTCACCATATTAGAGTCACTTTGCACCCTATAAGAGTCACTTTCCACCATATATTTGTACAATTAACATGTTAACATCATATACATCCAATTTGACATCCTTTACGATCTCTTAGTGCCATTTTCATACAAGTCAATATTGTTCAACATTTTGGTTCTAATCAATCATGTAAGTCACGTTTAACCATATTAGAGTCACTTTGCACCCTATAAGAGTTATTTTCCACCGTATATAACACAATTAACATGCTAACATCATATACATCCAATTTGACATCGTTTTACCATCTATAAATGCCACTTTTATACAAGTTAATTTTGTTCTATATTTTGGCTCTAATCAACCTTGTAAGGAACTTTTCACCTTATTAGAGTCACTTTGCACCCTCTAAGAGTCACTTTCCACCATATATTTCTACAATTAACATGCTAACATCATATACATCCAATTTAACATCCTTTCATCACTTCTGAGTTGCACTTTCATACAAGTCAATATTGTTCCACATTTTGGTTCTAATCAACCATTTAAGTCACGTTTCACCATATTAGAGTCACTTTGCACCCCATAAGAGTCACTTACCACCAGATGTATAGCAATTAACATGTGAACATCATATACATCCAATTTGACATCCTTTTACCACCTATTAATGCCACTTTGATACAAGTTAATGTTTTCTACATTTTGGCTCTAATCAACCATGTAAGGCACTTTTCACCATATTAGAGTCACTTTGCACCCTCTAAGAGTCACTTTTCACCATATATTTGTACAATTAACATGCTAACACCATATACATCCAATTTGACATCCTTTCATCACCTCTTAGTTGCACTTTCATACAAGTCAATATTGTTTCACATTTTGGTTCTAATCAACCGTTTAAGTCACGTTTCACCATATTAGAGTCACTTTGCACCCTATAAGAGTCACTTACCACCAGATGTATAGCAATTAACATGTGAACATCATATACATGCAATTTTACATCCTTTTACCACCTATTAATGCCACTTTCATACAAGTTAATTTTGTTCTACATTTTGGCTCTAATCAACCATGTAAGTCACTTTTCACCATATTAGAGTCACTTTGCACCCTCTAAGAGTCACTTTCCACCATATATTTGTACAATTAACATGATAACATCATATACATCCAATTTGACATCCTTTTACCAACTCTTAGTTCCACTTTCCTACAAGTCAATATTGTTCCACATTTTGGGTCTAATCAACCATGTAAGTCACGTTTCACCATATTAGAGTCACTTTGCATCCTATAAGAGTCACTTTCCACCGTATATACAACAATTAACATGTTAACATCATATACATCCAATTTGACATCGTTTTACCATCTATTAATGCCACTTTCATACAACTTAATTTTGTTCAACATTTTGGGTTTAATCAACCATGTAAGTCAGTTTTCACCATATTAGAGTCACTTTGCACCCTATAAGAGTCACTTTCCACCGTATATACAACAATTAACATGTTAACATCATATACATTCAATTTGACATCGTTTTACCATCTATTAATGCCACTTTCATACAACTTAATTTTGTTCTACATTTTGGCTCTAATCAACCATGTAAGTCAGTTTTCACCATATTAGAGTCACTTTGCACCCTATAAGAGTCATTTTCCACTAATTCGCAAAAACAAAAAGAGTCACATCCACCATATATTTGTACAATTAACATGTTAACATCATATACATCCAATTTGACATCCTTTTACCACCTCTTAGTGCCATTTTCATACAAGTCAATATTGTTCAACATTTTGGTTTCAATCAACCACGTAAGTCACGTTTCACCATATTAGAGTCACTTTGCACCCTATAAGAGTCATTTTCCACCGTATATACAACAATTAACATGTTAACATCATATACATCCAATTTGACATCGTTTTACCATCTATTAATGCCACTTTCATACAACTTAATTTTGTTCTATATTTTGGCTCTAATCAACCATGTAAGTCACTTTTCACCATATTAGAGTCACTTTGCACCCTATAAGAGTCACTTTCCACCATATATTTGTACAATTAACATGTTAACATCATATACATCCAATTTGACATCCTTTATGATCTCTTAGTGCCATTTTCATACAAGTCAATATTGTTCAACATTTTGGTTCTAATCAATCATGTAAGTCACGTTTAACCATATTAGAGTCACTTTGCACCCTATAAGAGTTATTTTCCACCGTATATACAACAATTAACATGCTAACATCATATACATCCAATTTGACATCGTTTTACCATCTATAAATGCCACTTTTATACAAGTTAATTTTGTTCTATATTTTGGCTCTAATCAACCTTGTAAGGAACTTTTCACCTTATTAGAGTCACTTTGCACCCTCTAAGAGTCACTTTCCACCATATATTTCTACAATTAACATGCTAACATCATATACATCCAATTTGACATCCTTTCATCACTTCTGAGTTGCACTTTCATACAAGTCAATATTGTTCCACATTTTGGTTCTAATCAACCATTTAAGTCACGTTTCACCATATTAGAGTCACTTTGCACCCCATAAGAGTCATTTACCAGCAGATGTATAGCAATTAACATGTGAACATCATATACATCCAATTTGACATCCTTTTACCACCTATTAATGCCACTTTGATACAAGTTAATGTTTTCTACATTTTGGCTCTAATCAACCATGTAAGGCACTTTTCACCATATTAGAGTCACTTTGCACCCTCTAAGAGTCACTTTTCACCATATATTTGTACAATTAACATGCTAACACCATATACATCCAATTTGACATCCTTTCATCACCTCTTAGTTGCACTTTCATACAAGTCAATATTGTTTCACATTTTGGTTCTAATCAACCGTTTAAGTCACGTTTCACCATATTAGAGTCACTTTGCACCCTATAAGAGTCACTTACCACCAGATGTATAGCAATTAACATGTGAACATCATATACATGCAATTTTACATCCTTTTACCACCTATTAATGCCACTTTCATACAAGTTAATTTTGTTCTACATTTTGGCTCTAATCAACCATGTAAGTCACTTTTCACCATATTAGAGTCACTTTGCACCCTCTAAGAGTCACTTTCCACCATATATTTGTACAATTAACATGATAACATCATATACATCCAATTTGACATCCTTTTACCAACTCTTAGTTCCACTTTCCTACAAGTCAATATTGTTCCACATTTTGGGTCTAATCAACCATGTAAGTCACGTTTCACCATATTAGAGTCACTTTGCATCCTATAAGAGTCACTTTCCACCGTATATACAACAATTAACATGTTAACATCATATACATCCAATTTGACATCGTTTTACCATCTATTAATGCCACTTTCATACAACTTAATTTTGTTCTACATTTTGGGTTTAATCAACCATGTAAGTCAGTTTTCACCATATTAGAGTCACTTTGCACCCTATAAGAGTCACTTTCCGCCGTATATACAACAATTAACATGTTAACATTATATACATTCAATTTGACATCGTTTTACCATCTATTAATGCCACTTTCATACAACTTAATTTTGTTCTACATTTTGGCTCTAATCAACCATGTAAGTCAGTTTTCACCATATTAGAGTCACTTTGCACCCTATAAGAGTCATTTTCCACTAATTCGCAAAAACAAAAAGAGTCACATCCACCATATATTTGTACAATTAACATGTTAACATCATATACATCCAATTTGACATCCTTTTACCACCTCTTAGTGCCATTTTCATACAAGTCAATATTGATCAACATTTTGGTTTCAATCAACCACGTAAGTCACGTTTCACCATATTAGAGTCACTTTGCACCCTATAAGAGTCATTTTCCACCGTATATACAACAATTAACATGTTAACATCATATACATCCAATTTGACATCGTTTTACCATCTATTAATGCCACTTTCATACAACTTAATTTTGTTCTATATTTTGGCTCTAATCAACCATGTAAGTCACTTTTCACCATATTAGAGTCACTTTGCACCCTATAAGAGTCACTTTCCACCATATATTTGTACAATTAACATGTTAACATCATATACATCCAATTTGACATCCTTTACGATCTCTTAGTGCCATTTTCAAACAAGTCAATATTGTTCAACATTTTGGTTCTAATCAATCATGTAAGTCACGTTTAACCATATTAGAGTCACTTTGCACCCTATAAGAGTTATTTTCCACTGTATATACAACAATTAACATGCTAACATCATATACATCCAATTTGACATCGTTTTACCATCTATAAATGCCACTTTTATACAAGTTAATTTTGTTCTATATTTTGGCTCTAATCAACCTTGTAAGGCACTTTTCACCTTATTAGAGTCACTTTGCACCCTCTAAGAGTCACTTTCCACCATATATTTGTACAATTAACATGCTAACATCATATACATCCAATTTGACATCCTTTTACCACCTCTGAGTTCAACTTTCATACAAGTCATTTTTGTTCCACATTTTGGTTCTAATCAACCATTTAAGTCACGTTTCACCATATTAGAGTCACTTTGCACCCTATAAGAGTCACTTACGTATGTATAGCAATTAACATGTGAACATCATATACATCCAATTTGACATCCTTTTATCACCTATTAATGCCACTTTCATACAAGTTAATTTTGTTCCACATTTTGGCTCTAATCAACCAGGTAAGTCATTTTTCACCATATTAGAGTCACTTTGCACCCTATAAGTGTCAATTTCCACCATATATTTGTATAATTAACATGTTAACATCATATACATCCAATTTGACATCCTTTTACCACCTCTTTGTTCCACTTTCAAACAAGTCAATATTGTCCCACATTTTGCGTCTAATCAACCATGTAAATCACGTTTCACCATATTAGAGTCACTTTGCACCCTATAAGAGTCACTTTCCACCGTATATACAACAATTAACATGTTAACATCATATACATCCAATTTGACATTGTTTTACCATCAATTAATGCCACTTTCATACAACTTAATTTTGTTCTATATTTCGGCTCTAATCAACCATGTAAGTCACTTTTCACCATATTAAAGTCACTTTGCACCCTATAAGAGTCACTTTCCACCATATATTTGTACAATTAACATGTTAACATCATATACATCCAATTTGACATTCTTTTTCCACCTCTGAGTTCCACTTTCATACAAGTCAATATTGTTCCACATTTTGGTTCTAATCAACCATTTAAGTCACGTTTCACCATATTAGAGTCACTTTGCACCCTATAAGAGTCACTTACCACCATATGTATAGCAATTAACATGTGAACATCATCTACATCCAATTTGACATCCTT
Organism: Apium graveolens; assembly: GCF_009905375.1. Classification (NCBI taxonomy): domain Eukaryota; kingdom Viridiplantae; phylum Streptophyta; class Magnoliopsida; order Apiales; family Apiaceae; genus Apium; species Apium graveolens. The sequence continues at coordinate 540,712 of NC_133655.1, read as the reverse complement.
TTACCACCTATTAATGCCACTTTCATACAAGTTAATTTTTTCTACATTTTGGCTCTAATCAACCATGTAAGACACTTTTCACCATATTAGAGTCACTTTGCACCCTCTAAGAGTCACTTTTCACCATATATTTGTACAATTAACATGCTAACATCATATACATCCAATTTGACATCCTTTTATCACCTCTTAGTTGCACTTTCATACAAGTCAATATTGTTCCACATTTTGGTTCTAATCAACTGTTTAAGTCACGTTTCACCATATTAGAGTCACTTTGCACCCTATAAGAGTCACTTACCACCAGATGTATAGCAATTAACATATGAACATCATATACATCCAATTTGACATCCTTTTACCACCTATTAATGCCACTTTCATACAAGTTAATTTTGTTCTTCATATTGGCTCTAATCAACCATGTAAGTCACTTTTCACCATATTATAGTCACTTTGCACCCTCTAAGAGTCACTTTCCACCATATATTTGTACAATTAACATGTTAACATCATATACATCCAATTTGACATCCTTTTACCAACTCTTAGTTCCACTTTCCTACAAGTCAATATTGTTCCACATTTTGGGTCTAATCCACCATGTAAGTCACGTTTCACCATATTAGAATCACTTTGCATCCTATAAGAGTCACTTTCCACCGTATATATAACAATTAACATGTTAACATCATATACATCCAATTTGACATCGTTTTACCATCTATTAATGCCACTTTCATACAACTTAATTTTATTCTACATTTTGGGTCTAATCAACCATGTAAGTCAGTTTTTACCATATTAGAGTCACTTTGCATCCAATAAGAGTCACTTTCCACCGTATATACAACAATTAACATGTTAACATCATATACATTCAATTTGACATCGTTTTACCATCTATTAATGCCACTTTCATACAACTTAATTTTGTTCTACATTTTGGCTCTAATCAACCATGTAAGTCAGTTTTCACCATATTAGAGTCACTTTGCACCCTATAAGAGTCATTTTCCACTAATTCGCAAAAAACAAAAAAAAGTCACATCCACCATATATTTGTACAATTAACATGTTAACATCATATACATCCAATTTGACATCCTTTTACCACCTCTTAGTGCCATTTTCATACAAGTCAATAATGTTCAACATTTTGGTTTCAATCAACCATGTAAGTCACGTTTCACCATATTAGAGTCACTTTGCACCCTATAAGAGTCATTTTCCACCGTATATACAACAATTAACATGTTAACATCACATACATCCAATTTGACATCGTTTTACCATCTATTAATGCCACTTTCATACAACATAATTGTGTTCTATATTTTGGCTCTAATCAACCATGTAAGACACTTTTCACCATATTAGAGTCACTTTGCACCCTCTAAGAGTCACTTTCCACCATATATTTGTACAATTAACATGCTAACATCATATACATCCAATTTGACATCCTTTTACCACCTCTGAGTTCCACTTTCATACAATATAATATTGTTCCACATTTTGGTTCTAATCAACCATTTAAGTCACGTCTCACTATATTAGAGTCACTTTGCACCCTATAAGAGTCAGTTACCACCATATGTATAGCAATTAACATGTGAACATCATATACATCCAATTTGATATCCTTTTATCACCTATTAATGCCACTTTCATACAAGAATTTTGTTCCACATTTTGGCTCTAATCAACCAGGTAAGTAATTTTTCACCATATTAGAGTCACTTTGCACCCTATAACTGTCAATTTCCACCATATATTTGTATAATTAACATGCTAACATCATATATGTCCAATTTGACATCCTTTTACCACCTCTTAGTTCCACTTTCAAACAATTTAATATTGCCCCACATTTTGGGTTTAATCAACCATGTAAGTCATGTTTCACCATATTAGAGTCACTTTGCACCTTATAAGAGTCACTTTCCACCGTATATACAACAATTAACATGTTAACATCATATACATCCAATTTGACATTGTTTTACCACCTATTAATGCCACTTTCATACAAGTTAATTTTGTTCAATATTTTGGCTCTAATCAACCATGTAAGTCACTTTTCACCCTATTAGAGTCACTTTGCACCCTATAAGAGTCACTTTCCACCATATATTTGTACAATTAACATGTTAACATCATATACATCCAATTTGACATCCTTTACCATCTCTTAGTGCCATTTTCATACATATCAATATTGTTCAACATTTTGGTTCTAATCAATCATGTAAGTCACGTTTAACCATATTAGAGTCACTTTGCACCCTATAAGAGTTATTTTCCACCGTATATACAACAATTAACATGCTAACATCATATACATCCAATTTGACATCATTTTACCATCTATAAATGCCACTTTTATACAAGTTAATTTTGTTCTCTATTTTGGCTCTAATCAACCTTGTAAGGCACTTTTCACCTTATTAGAGTCACTTTGCACCCTCTAAGAGTCACTTTCCACCATATATTTGTACAATTAACTTGCTAACATCATATACATCCAATTTGACATCCTTTTCCCACCTCTGAGTTCCACTTTCATACAAGTCAATATTGTTCCACATTTTGGTTCTAATCAACCATTTAAGTCACGTTTCACCATATTAGAGTCACTTTGCACCCTATAAGAGTCACTTACCACCATATGTATAGCAATTAACATGTGAACATCATATACATCCAATTTGACATCCTTTTATCACCTATTAATGCCACTTTCATACAAGAATTTTGTTCCACATTTTGGCTCTAATCAACTAGGTAAGTCATTTTTCACTATATTAGAGTCACTTTGCACCCTATAAGTGTCAATTTCCACCATATATTTGTATAATTAACATGCTAATATCATATATATCCAATTTGACATCCTTTTGCCACCTCTTAGTTCCACTTTCAAACAATTCAATATTGGCCCACATTTTGGGTCTAATCAACCATGTAAGTCACGTTTCACCATATTAGAGTCACTTTGCACCCTATAAGAGTCACTTTCCATCGTATATACAACAATTAACATGTTAACATCATATACATCCAATTTGACTGTGTTTTACCATCAATTAATGCCACATTCATACAACTTAATTTTGTTCTATATTTTGGCTCTAATCAACCACGTAAGTTACTTTTCACCATATTAAAGTCACTTTGCACCCTATAAGAGTCACTTTCCACCATATATTTGTACAATTAACATGTTAACATCATATACATCCAATTTGACATCCTTTTACCACCTCTTAGTATCATTTTCATACAAGTCAGTATTGTTCAACATTTTGGTTCTAATCAACCATGCAAGTCACGTTTCACCATATTAGAGTCATTTTGCACCCTATAAGTGTCATTTTCCACTGTATACATAAAAATTAACATGTTAACATCATATACATCCAATTTGACATCGTTTTACCATCTATAAATGCCACTTTTAGACAAGTTAATTTTGTTCTACATTTTGGCTCTAATCAACCATGTAAGTCACTTTTCACCCTATTAGAGTCACTTTGCACCCTATAAAAGTCACTTTCCACCATAAATTTTGTACAATTAACATGTTAACATCATATACATCTAATTTGACATCCTTTACCATCTCTTAGTGCCATTTTCATATAAATTAATATTGTTCAACATTTTGGTTCTAATCAACCATGCAAGTCACGTTTCACCATATTAGAGTCATTTTGCACTATAAGTGTCATTTTCCACCGTATACATAACAATTAACATGTTAACATCATATACATCCAATTTGATATCGTTTTACCATCTATAAATGCCACTTTTATACAAGTTAATTTTGTTCTATATTTTGGCTCTAATCAACCATGTAAGGCAATTTTCACCATATTAGAGTCATTTTGCACCCTCTAAGAGTCACTTTTCACCATATATTTGTACAATTAACATGCTAACATCATATACATCCAATTTGATATCCTTTTATCACCTCTTAGTTGCACTTTCATACAAGTCAATATTGTTCCACATTTTGGTTCTAATCAACCATTTAAGTCACGTTTCACCATATTAGAGTCACTTTGCACCCTATAAGAGGCACTTACCACCAGATGTATAGCAATTAACATGTGAACATCATATACATCCAATTTGACATCCTTTTACCACCTATTAATGCCACTTTCATACAAGTTAATTTTTTTTACATTTTGGCTTTAATCAACCATGTAAGGCACTTTTCACCATATTAAAGTCACTTTGCACCCTCTAAGAGTCACTTTTCACCATATATTTGTACAATTAACATGCTAACATCATATACATCCAATTTGACATCCTTTTATCACCTCTTAGTTGCACTTTCATACAAGTCAATATTGTTCCACATTTTTGTTCTAATCAACCGTTTAAGTCACGTTTCACCATATTAGAGTCACTTTGCACCCTATAAAAGTCACTTACCACCAGATGTATAGCAATTAACATGTGATCATCATATACATCCAATTTGACATCGTTTTACCATCTATAAATGCCACTTTTATACAAGTTAATTTTGTTCTATATTTTGGCTCTAATCAACCTTGTAAGACACTTTTCACCTTATTAGAGTCACTTTGCACCCTCTAAGAGTCACTTTCCACCATATATTTGTACAATTAACATGCTAACATCATATACATCCAATTTGACATCCTTTTACCACCTCTGAGTTCCACTTTCATACAAGTCAATATTGTTCCACATTTTGGTTCTAATCAACCATTTAAGTCACGTTTCACCATATTAGAGTCACTTTGCACCCTATAAGAGTCACTTACCACCATATGTATAGCAATTAACATGTGAACATCATATACATCCAATTTGACATCCTTTTATCACCTATTAATCCCACTTTCATACAAGTTAATTTTGTTCCACATTTTGGCTCTAATCAACCTGGTAAGTCATTTTTCGCCATATTAGAGTCACTTTACACCCTATAAGTGTCAATTTCCACCATATATTTGTATAATTAACATGCTAACATCATATACATCCAATTTGACATCCTTTTACCACCTTTTAGTTCCACTTTCAAACAAGTCAATATTGTCCCACATTTTGGGTCTAATCAACCATGTAAGTCACATTTCACCATATTAGAGTCACTTTGCACCCTATAAGAGTCACTTTCCTTCGTATATACAACAATTAACATGTTAACATCATATACATCCAATTTGACATTGTTTTACCATCAATTAATGCCACTTTCATACAACTTAATTTTGTTCTACATTTTGGCTCTAATCAACCATGTAAGTCACTTTTCACCATATTAAAGTCACTTTACACCCCATAAAACTCACTTTCCACCATATATTTGTACAATTAACATGTTAACATCATATACATCCAATTTGACATCCTTTTACCACCTCTTAGTGTCATTTTCATACAAGTCAATATTGTTCAACATTTTGGTTCTAATCAACCATGCAAGTCACATTTCACCATATTAAAGTCACTTTGCACCCTATAAGAGTCATTTTTAAACCGTATACATAACAATTAACATGTTAACATCATATATATCCAATTTGACATCGTTTTACCATCTATAAATGCCACTTTTATACAAGTTAATTTTGTTCTATATTTTGGTTCTAATCAACCATGTAAGGCACTTTTCACCATATTAGAGTCACTTTGCACCCTCTAAGAGTCACTTTTCACCATATATTTGTACAATTAACATGCTAACATCATATACATCCAATTTGACATCCTTTTATCACCTCTTAGTTGCACTTTCATACAAGTCAATATTGTTCCACATTTTGGTTCTAATCAACAATTTAAGTCACATTTCACCATATTAGAGTCACTTTGCACCCTATAAAAGTCACTAACCACCATATGTATAGCAATTAACATGTGAACATCATATACATCCAATTTGACATCCTTTTACCACCTATTAATGCCACTTTTATACAAGTTAATTTTGTTCTACATTTTCGCTCTAATCAACCATGTAAGTCACTTTTCACCATATTAGAGTCACTTTGCACCCTCTAAGAGTCACTTTCCACCATATATTTATACAATTAACATGCCAACATCATATACATCCAATTTGACATCCTTTTACCAACTCTTAGTTCCACTTTCCTACAAGTCAATATTGTTCCACATTTTGGGTCTAATCAACCATGTAAGTCACGTTTCACCATATTAGAGTCACTTTGCATCCTATAAGAGTCACTTTCCACCGTATATACAACAATTAACATGTTAACATCATATACATCCAATTTGACATCGTTTTACCATCTATTAATTCCACTTTCATACAACTTAATTTTGTTCTACATTTTGGGTCTAATTAACCATGTAAGTCAGTTTTCACCATATTAGAGTCACTTTGCACCCTATAAGAGTCACTTTCCACCGTATATACAACAATTAACATGTTACCATCATATACGTTCAATTTGACATCGTTTTACCATCTATTAATGCCACTTTCATACAACTTAATTTTGTTCTACATTTTGGCTCTAATCAACCATGTAAGTCAGTTTTCACCATAATAGAGTCACTTTGCACCCTATAAGAGTCACTTTCCACTAATTCGCAAAAAAAAAGAGTCACATTCCACCATATATTTGTACAATTAACATGTTAACATCATATACATCCAATTTGACATCCTTTTACCACCTCTTAGTGCCATTTTCATACAAGTCAATATTGTTCAACATTTTGGTTCTAATCAACCATGTAAGTCACGTTTCACCATATTAGAGTCACTTTGCACACTATAAGAGTCATTTTCCACCGTATATACAACAATTAACATGTTAACATCATATACATCCAATTTGACATCGTTTTACCATCTATAAATGCCACTTTTATACAAGTTAATTTTGTTCTATATTTTGGCTCTAATCAACCTTGTAAGGCATTTTTCACCTTATTAGAGTCACTTTGCACCCTCTAAGAGTCACTTTCCACCATATATTTGTACAATTAACATGCTAACATCATATACATCCAATTTGACATCCTTTTACCACCTCTGAGTTCCACTTTCATACAAGTCAATATTGTTCCACATTTTGGTTCTAATCAACCATTTAAGTCACGTTTCACCATATTAGAGTCACTTTGCACCCTATAAGAGTCACTTACCACCATATGTATAGCAATTAACATGTGATAATCATATACATGCAATTTGACATCCTTTTACCATCTATTAATGCCACTTTCATACAAGTTAATTTTGTTCCACATTTTGGTTCTAATCAACCAGGTAAGTCATTTTTCACCATATTAGAGTCACTGTGCACCCTATAAGTGTCAGTTTCCACCATATATTTGTATAATTAACATGCTAACATCATATACATCCAATTTGACATCCTTTTACCATCCCTTAGTTCCACTTTCAAACAAGTCAATATTGCCCATATTTTGGGTCTAATCAACTATGTAAGTCACGTTTCACCATATTAGAGTCACTTTGCACCCTATAAGAGTCACTTTCCACCGTATATACAACAATTAACATGTTAACATCATATACATCCAATTTGACATTGTTTTACCATCAATTAATGCCACTTTCATACAACTTAATTTTGTTCTATATTTTGGCTCTAATCAACCATGTAAGTCACTTTTCACCATATTAAAGTCACTTTGCACCCTATAAAAGTCACTTTCCACCATATATTTGTACAATTAACATGCTAACATCATATACATCCAGTTTGACATCCTTTTACCACCTCATAGTTCCACTTTCATACAAGTCAATATTGTTCCACATTTTGGGTCTAATCAACAATGTAAATCACGTTTCACCATATTAGAGTCAATTTGCACCTTATAAGAGTCACATTCCACCGTATATACAACAATTAACATGTTAACATCATATAAATCCAATCTGACATCATTTTACCATCTATTAATGCCACTTTCATACAACTTAATTTTGTTCTACATTTTGGCTCTAATCAACCATGTAAGTCACTTTTCACCATATTAGAGTCACTTTGCACCCTACAAGAGTCACTTTCCACCATATATTTGTACAATTAACATGTTAACATCATATACATCCAATTTGACATCCTTTTACCACCTCTTAGTGCCATTTTCATACAAGTCAATATTGTTCAACATTTTGGTTCTAATCAACCATGTAAGTCACGTTTCACCATATTAGAGTCACTTAGCACCCTATAAGAGTCATTTTCCACCGTATATACAACAATTAAAATGTTAACATCATATACATCCAATTTGACATCGTTTTACCATCCATTAATGCGTCTTTCATACAACTTAATTTTGTTCTATATTTTGGCTCTAATCAACCATGTAAGTCACTTTTCACCATATTTGAGTCACTTTGCACCCTATAAGAGTCACTTTCCACAATATATTTGGACAATTAAAATGGTAACATCATATACATCCAATTTGACATCCTTTTACCATCTCTTAGTGCCACTTTCATACAAGTCAATATTGTTCAACATTTTGGTTCTAATCAACCATGTAAGCCACGTTTCACCATATTAGAGTCACTTTGCACCCTATAAGAGTCACTTACCACCATATGTATAGCAATTAACATGTGATAATCATATAAATCCAATCTGACATCTTTTTACCATCTATTAATGCCACTTTCATACAACTTAATTTTGTTCTACATTTTGGCTCTAATCAACCATGTAAGTCACTTTTCACAATATTAGAGTCACTTTTCACCCTACAAGAGTCACTTTCCACCATATATTTGTACAATTAACATGTTAACATCATATACATCCAATTTGACATCCTTTTACCACCTTTTAGTTCCACTTTCAAACAAGTCAATATTGTCCTACATTTTGGGTCTAATCAACCATGTAAGTCACGTTTCACCATATTAGAGTCACTTTGCACCCTATAAGAGTCACTTTCCACCCTATATACAACAATTAACATGTTAACATCATATACATCCAATTTGACATTATTTTACCATCAATTAATGCCACTTTCATACAACTTAATTTTGTTTTACATTTTGGCTCTAATCAACCATGTAAGTCACTTTTCACAATATTAAAGTCATTTTGCACCCTATAAGAGTCACTTTCCACCATATATTTGTTCAATTAACATGTTAACATCATATACATCCAATTTGACATCCTTTTACCACCTCTTAGTGTCATTTTCATACAAGTCAATATTGTTCAACATTTTGGTTCTTATCAACCATATACGTCACGTTTCACCATATTAGAGTCACTTTGCACCCTATAAGAGTCATTTTCCACCGTATACAGAACAATTAACATCTTAACATCATATACATGCAATTTGACATCGTTTTACCATCTGTAAATGCCACTTTTATACAAGTTAATTTTGTTCTACATTTTGGCTCTAATCAACCATGTAAGACACTTTTCACCATATTAGAGTCACTTTGCACCCTCTAAGAGTCACTTTTCACCATATATTTGTACAATTAACATGCTAACATCATATACATCTAATTTGACATCCTTTTATCACCTCTTAGTTGCACTTTCATACAAGTCAATATTGTTCCACATTTTGGTTCTAATCAACCATTTAAGTCACGTTTCACCATATTAGAGTCACTTTGCACCCTATAAGAGTCACTTACCACCAGATGTATAGCAATTAACATGTGAACATCATATACATCCAATTTGATATCCTTTTACCACCTATTAATGCCACTTTTATACAAGTTAATTTAGTTCTACATTTTGGCTCTAATCAACCATCTAAGGCACTTTTCACCATATTAGAGTTACTTTGCACCCTCTAAGAGTCACTTTCTACCATATATTTGTACAATTAACATGCTAACATCATATACATCCAATTTGACATCCTTTTACCACCTCTTAGTTCCACTTTCATACAATTCAATATTGTTCCACATTTTGGGTCTAATCAACAATGTAAATCACATTTCACCATATTTGAGTCACTTTGCACCCTATAAGAGTCACATTCCACCGTATATACAACAATTAACATGTTAACATCATATACATCCAATCTGACATCGTTTTACCATCTATTAATGCCACTTTCATACAACTTAATTTTGTTCTACATTTTGGCTCTAATCAACCATGTAAGTCACTTTTCACCATATTAGAGTCACTCTGCACCCTACAAGAGTCACTTTCCACCATATATCTGTACAATTAACATGTTAACATCATATACATCCAATTTGACATCCTTTTACCACCTTTTAGTGCCATTTTCATACAAGTCAATATTGTTCAACATTTTGGTTCTAATCAACCATGTAAGTCACGTTTCACCATATTAGAGTCACTTAGCACCCTATAAGAGTCATTTTCCACCGTATATACAACAATTAACATGTTAACATCATACACGTCCAATTTGACATCGTTTTACCATCCATTAAAGCCACTTTCATACAACTTAATTTTGTTCTATATTTTGGCTCTAATCAACCATGTAAATCACTTTTCACCATATTAGAGTCACTCTGCACCCTACAAGAGTCACTTTCCACCATATATTTGTACAGTTAACATGTTAACATCATATACATCCAATTTGACATCCTTTTACCACCTCTTAGTGCCATTTTCATACAGGTCGATATTGTTCAACATTTTGGTTCTAATCAACCATGTAAGTCACGTTTAACCATATTAGAGTCACTTTGCACCCTATAAGAGTTATTTTCCACCCTATATACAACAATTACCATGCTAACATCATATACATACAATTTGACACCGTTTTACCATCTATAAATGCCACTTTTATACAAGTTAATTTTGTTCTATATTTTGGCACTAATATACCTTGTAAGGCACTTTTCACCGTATTAGAGTCACTTTGCACCCTCTAAGAGTCACTTTCCACCATATATTTGTACAATTACCATGCTAACATCATATACATCCAATTTGACATCCTTTTACCACCTCTTAGTTCCACTTTCATACAAGTCAATATTGTTCCACATTTTGGTTCTTATCAACCATTTAAGTCACATTTCACCATATTAGAGTCACTTTGCACCCTATAAGTCACTTACCACCATATGTATAGCAATTAACATGTGAACATCATATACATCCAATTTGACATCCTTTTACCATCTATTAATGACACTTTCATACAAGTTAATTTTGTTCCACATTTTGGCTCTAATCAACCATGTAAGTCATTTTTCACCATATTAGAGTCACTTTGCACCCTATAAATGTCAATTTCCACCATATATTTGTACAATTAACATGCTTACATCATATACATCCAATTTGACATCCTTTTACCACCTCTTAGTTCCACTTTCAAACAAGTCAATATTGTCCCACATTTTGGGTCTAATCAACCATGTAAGTAACGTTTCACCATATTAGAGTCACTTTGCACCCTATAAGAGTCACTTTCCACCGTATATACAACAATTAACATGTTAGCATCATATACATCCAATTTGACATCGTGTTACCATCAATTAATGCCACTTTCATACAACTTAATTTTGTTCTACATTTTGGCTCTAATCAACCATGTAAGTCACTTTTCACCATATTAGAGTCACTTTGCACCCTATAAGAGTCACTTTCCACCATATATGTGACGCCCTCCAAACCCGGGGTCTAGATTTGGGGGTCACTTGCCACTAAATTATAATAAAATAATCACAGCGGAATAATATAATAAATACGACCCCTTTACCTGCACTGGATCGATCACAGGTTATAGTATGGAACAGGCACTAATACAAATCAAATATTATTACAAACCATAAGTCTAAATAGTTTTACAGATTATTCAAATTTTATTACAAACCTCTAGACTATCCAAGCGTCCCAAAACAGTCTACCTGGAATACACACCACTATTTACAAGCACTCGACTTCTGGTAAAACCTGGATCTCAAGCCTGCTCTGGCTTAGCTGAAAGATTAGATTGATAAACAAGTATGAGCAAAAGAAATGCTCAGCAAGTAATATAAAATGTACTTAAAATGATAAACCACATTCTGATGATAACTGAACAAAAGGATAAATGCAGTAATATTTGATCAGTAATAAAGCTTCACAAGCTATCAACAATAAACGATAATTTTTAGATTGGAATCTAACTCCGACGGACGTACTATCACATGCTGATCAGCCCGTGTGATAGCACAAGGTCATGATTCATAGAAACATGTCCCCAAAATACGAGTACTCAAATAAAAAGGCAATATACCCGCCTGTGGCAACAATGGTGTCATAATATTTCATACAACACGTAGAAATAGCCCTCTGCTGGACCGTCCGTCCCGGTCACTTACGCATTCATCCAATCCATAAAACATTTTGATCAAAGGAGCCGAACCAAAGGACATCCTTAACCATATAACTCTCCATTTCTCATGGTCCAGAGTTATCTTAACAATTGATGGCGAAATAACTGGAACAATTAGTTATTCGCTAACCTCAATTCAACGTTCCACTGTATAGAGTAATTTATAGCAAAATATAAAATGTTTAACCATTCTGAACTTAGAATAGTATGGAAATCGAAAGAATAAAGTTCAGAGTCAATATCAATTGAATGATAAATGAAGATATAGGTACTTGCATAATATGATTCGAAATAAATGTCACCTGAACAATAAGTGAAGTTAATGGTACTTGCCTGGTATGCTTAATAACCTTTCTCTATAACTCTGCTTATAGCTGCTGGCTACTATCTCCGTCTAACACTTGACCGCACTCCTTGCTACTCGATTCTATAAACAAAAGGACTATCTTAAATGACATAACCAAACTCAATCGACGTAACTATACGTCTTGACATCTACCCGATCGTTTATAACTAAGCATGGCATTTTAAAACTGTAAACAGATAGCATACATATCACGTAACACATAATCGTGGCATTCATATAACACGTAATCACATATTTCATGTAACACATAAGTCAGATCATTAAAAGATACGTCCTAAGGCGTTCAGAATTAAAATCAGGTCAATATTAGCATTTATCGATCAAATACCGACTCAAACTGATGCACAAATCAAATGACATTGCAATACAAAAGAAATTAGGACTCAAAAGTATTTTTATTGAAAGCGCAATATTTTTCTGAGTCTGTACACGTTCGTTTCGTATTAAACAGACGAACGGTTTAATTATTATGAATATAAATAGATTTAAATCAATTAATAATAATATTAATTGATTTTTGAATACCAAAATATAATGTTTAAAACCTTAAAAATAATTTTTAGAAATTATTTGAATTAATTATAAATAATTTACCTTTATTTAACTATTTATAAATATAATTAATTGATTAATTGATTTTTAATCAATTAATTAAATTCATAAATAATTAACTAAAATGAATTATAAATAATTAAATCAATTTGTATTTTTGAAAATAATTAAAGAAAATAATTTGTAGAATTATTAATAATAAGTAAATGATTTTTGAAATTAACATGAATAATTTTTTTTTAAAAACAGAAAAATGAATTTGATTTAGTTATAAAAGAAAAAGGCCACAAATAGATTTTCAGGAGTTTAACTGTGGGAAACAGAATCGAAACCGGGTCGGGTAAAAAGTTAAACGGGTCAACCAGGAACAAACCGGGTCGGGTAAGAACCCTACCGGAAACTGGGGAAGAAACCCAGAATCCGGCAGCCCTTCCCGGCGCCGGTGGTTCTCCGATCAACCACAAAACATACCCATCAACTCGGTTTTTATTCCCCTTCTGTTCCAAATCAATTTCCCAGTAATAACATCACTACCACGGCAGTGAATCAACAGAATAAACCCGGATTCCGGCGATAACCCCATGGAATCCGGCGACCTTCAAGAACTCCGATCAAACTTTAATTTCCTTCGTTTCTAATTCAAAATCAACAATCAATATATGTATTTAAAGCTTGTAGAACGTATAATCTAAACCACACATCAATAACATCCACCAATCAACAATTAATCCAAGAAATCGAAATTAACATCTAACAAAACGCAAGAACTCGACTTAAGCATTTGGACAATCAAACGATACAAATGAACCCTTAAATCGACTGTAGAAATCATGATAAAGCTATTGCTCACATCAAAAACAATCATAACAGTCCCAAAATCAACAATCAATTCGTGAATATATCACTTCAATTCGGGGCAAAACGACGAACGTCGTTATTGCGAAATACTAAACCTTATACAATGATTCAGGCAGCAAAATGATGGGCTCGAAACGAGCTTTGATTCGACCTATAGATCGTCAACAACGGAGATCTCTAGCACCTTTAATCGATCAAATTAGCAGAAGAACAAACCCTAGCCCCCAATTCTATTTTTTGATTTTTATATTATTTTTTTTTATAATTTCTGAAAATAAAGTAAAATAAAATAAAACAATCTGCTATTTTTATATATACAAAAATTTAATACCCCAAAATAAATTAAGGGTGTTTTTATCCCTAATTAAAATAATTAAACCCCAAAATAATAATTACGGGGAATAATTTTAAAAACGATAAAATACAAAAGTAATGTCAAAATTCCCCGAAAATTGCGAATAATTCGAAAATACAAAAATAATGGGTATTTGAAATACGAATAATTTTGTAAAAATAAAAACATCGATTTTGTGGGGTTTGACGTCCCGGTGGGGTCCCGATTCGTTGATTTTTGAAAAACGAAAACAATCCCTAAATTACCAGAAAATCCCGAAAACACGTAAAATACATTCAAACGCACATAAAATCAAATAAAACAGGTATCTTAATGAAGACACTAATAATTACGCGTCCCGCTTGCAGATAAGTTCATATAATTGCAATTTAAACATATTTTTAATCAAACGAAAAAAAAAATCTGGCCCGCATAGAAACACACATAACAGTTAACATGTCATATCAGAGCAATAATTACTTTAAATTTATAAAACACACAATATTTATTTATTTAACATATAATATTCACATAATTTTCCCGGATATTACATCCTTCCCCCTTAACAGGATTCTGTCCTCAGAATCAGCCTAGGAAAACAAATAAGGATACTTGGATCGCATTTCGCTTTCCAACTCCCAGGTCGACTCTTCAACCTTGGGATTCCTCCACAAGACTCGCACTAAAGATACAGACTTATTCCTAAGTACTCTTTCTTTCTTATCCAAAATCTGCACTGGTTGATCTACAAAAGACAAATTTGGCTGAATCTCGATTGGGTCATATTCTATTACATGGTTCGAATCAGGCAAATAACACTTCAACATTGACACGTGGAACACGTTGTGAATATGATGCATGTGAGGTGGTAACGCTAATTCATAAGCAACCTTTTCCACACGCTTCAAAATCTCAAAAGGGCCAACATAACGTGGACTTAGCTTTCCTTTCTTTCCAAATCTTGATAAACCTTTCCAAGGAGAAACCTTCAATAACACTGCTTCTCCAATTTCAAATTCCATATCTTTTCTAGTAGGATCAGCATATTTACGTTGACGATCTTGAGCTGCTATTAATCTTTTTCGAATGAGTTCTATTTTCTCCTTCATCTGCTGGATCAATTCTGGACCCAAAATCTTTCTCTCACCAACTTCTTCCCAACATATTGGAGATCTGCATCTTCTCCCTTATAAGGCTTCGTAAGGCGGCATCCCAATGCTGGCATGATAGCTTTTGTTGTAGGAGAATTCAACTAATGGCAAATGCTCGTCCCAACTCCCTTCAAAATCTAGTGTACATTCCCTCAGCATATCTTCAATAGTCTGAATCGTCCTTTCACTTTGACCGTCTGTCTGCGGATGATACGCGGTACTCATGTTCAGCTTCGTTCCGAGACAATCTTGAAAACTTCTCCAAAATCTTGAGTTAACTCGAGGATCTCTGTCTGAAACTATGGATACTGGAACTCCATGTCGGGTCACAATTTCCTTAAGATATAACCGTACCAATTTATCCATGGAAAATCTCTCGTTGATAGGAAGAAAATGCGCTGACTTCGTCAATCTGTCGATAATAATCCAAATAGCATCATGATTCGCCCTGGTCCTCGGTAATCCAACTACGAAATCCATCGCGATATGCTCCCACTTCCATTCTGGAATGTCCAATGGTTGTATCAGTCCACTGGGCCTTTGATGTTCCACTTTGACTCGCTGGCAAGTGTAACACTTACTTACCCATTCTACAATTTCTTTCTTCATGCTTGGCCACCAAAAGTTTTCTCTTAAATCTCTATACATCTTCGTACTTCCGGGATGAATTGAGTATCTGGAGTTGTGAGCGTCTCGAAGAATTTCATCTTTCAGCTCGGCTATGTTGGGTATCCATATTCTAGAAGAAAATCTTAATATCCCTTTATCATCCTTTTGACTCCCTATTTCTTCTCCTGTCAAACTGTCTCGTTCATGGCTCATTACTTCTTCCTGACATCTTCTTATTTTCTCTAATAATTCTTGTTGAAAAGACATTGCACACAATACTTTTGTAGACATACTTGGAATACTGACCTCTATTTCCAGCTTCTCAAATTCCCTGATTAATTCCTTGGATGAAGTTATCATGTTTAACCTTTCTTTTCTGCTCAAAGCGTCGGCCACCACATTTGCTTTTCCTGGATGATAGTTGATAGTACAGTCATAGTCCTTGATTAGTTCTAGCCATCTTCGTTGTCTCATATTTAATTCCTTTTGGGTAAAGATATACTTCAAACTCTTGTGGTCCGTGTAGATCTCACACTTTTCTCCATAAAGATAATGCCTCCAAATCTTCAATGCAAACACTATAGCTGCCAATTCCAGATCATGCATTGGATACTTTCTTCATGTGGTTTCAACTATCTTGAGCGTAGGCTATCACCTTGTCATGCTGCATCAAAACACATCCCAGTCCTTTGTACGACGCGTCACTATAAATTACAAAATTTCCTTGATCATCTGGCAAGACTAGCACTGGAGAAGATACTAATCTATTCTTTAATTCTTGGAAACTCTCCTCAAACTTCTTATCCCATTCAAATTTTTGGTTCTTCCTGGTGAGCTTTGTCAATGGCGTAGCTACCTTTGCAAAATCTTGCACAAATCTCCTATAGTAACCTGCCAGTCCCATGAAACTTCGCACTTCTGTTGGTGTTTTTGGCCTCTCCCAGTTGATTATGGCTTCAATCTTTACTGTATCTACTTCCACTCCTTTATTGTTAATCACATGCCCAAGAAATCGTACTTCTTTTAACCAAAATTCACACTTGGAGAACTTTGCATACAATTTCTCCTGTCGCAGTATTTCCAGAACTATCCCCAAATGCTCTGCATGCTCCTCTTCTGTTTTAGAATAGATCAAGATGTCGTCTATAAACACGATCACGAATTTATCCAAATACTTCTTAAATACTCAATTCATCAGATCCATGAAAGCTGTTGGTGCGTTGGTTAATCCAAATGCCATCACTAGAAACTCATAATGCCCATATCTGGTTCTGAACGCGGTCTTCGGAATGTCTTCAGGCTTGATTTTCAGTTGATGATATCCGGATCTTAAATCAATTTTAGAGAACCATACAGCGCCTCGCAATTGGTCAAACAAATCATCGATCCTTGGCAACGGGTACTTGTTCTTAATGGTTAGCTTATTCAATTCTCGATAGTCGATACACAGTCGCATACTCCCGTCCTTCTTCTTGACAAACAGTACTGGTGCGCCCCATGGGGATACACTGGGTCTTATAACTCCTTTCTCTAAAAGATCTTGCAGCTGAGTTGCCAATTCCTTCATCTCCACTGGTGCCATCCCAAACGGAGCTTTAGAGACTGGTTCTGTTCCGGGTGCTAGGTCAATTGCAAATTCAATTTTTCTATCGGGAGGTAATCCTGGCATATCTTCTGGGAAGACATCTGAAAATTCGTTGACAACTGGGATCGCTTCTAGTGTTGGAACTTCTTTGCTGGTGTCTACCACATGGGCCAAATATGCTTCGCAATTCTGACGCAATAACTTTTTCACTTGAGCGATCGTTAAGAACTTCTACTCTTGCCTATTTCCTCGAAATATCACCTTCTTCTTACTATCCAAGGTCTGAAGTCTCACTTTCCTATTCTTACAATCAATCTGAGCGTTATTTTCTGACAACCAATCCATTCCTAGAATAACATCAAATTCTCCCAACTTAAAAGGTATCAAGTTGGCATAGAAATGATGTCCTCCTATCTCAACATCACACCTCGGGCATACTCGGTCGACAAAAACTTGGTCCTTATTAGCTAACTCTATCATTAATGCTTGTTCTAACAACTTAACTTCACAATGCAGTTTATCTACAAAATCTTGAGAAATAAATGACCTTGTAGCTCCAGAATCAAATAGAACTTTAGCATCTACGGAGTTGACTGGAAGCGTACCTGCAACCACGTCTAAACTCTGAACAGCATCCTTCATAGTCATGTTAAATGTCCTGGCCTTTGGTTGGTCCTTTCCCGGTGGTCCTTCAATCCTTGGCACATTCTGAGATGGAGCACCTGTAAGCCTTGGGGTGTTGCTCGTTGTACCTTGTGTTGGGCAATTTCTGGAAATATGCCCTGGCTTTCCACACTTATAACATCCAGTTCCCACATTCTGACCTTGAGTCTGATTCTGACACACATTAGCAAAGTGTCCCTTCCTGCCGCACTTGAAACACGTCACATTAGCATAACAATTCCCAAAGTGCTTCCTACCACAAAACTGACAATCTGGTATTGGTGGACGATTGGGCCTCTGCTGATTTGAATTCTGAAAACGATTGCCTTGTCCTCCATTTCCTGATTGTGGTCTTCTGAATCCCATATTCCTATTACCCTGAAACTCTGGCCTTCTGTTGAAACGGCTCTGGAAATTACTTAGCTGCTGACCTCCTTCTGAGGTTTCTATCTTTCTTTTCTTCCCATCTTTTCCTTTCTGAGACATGTCACTCTTACTTTCGATCACCATTGCTTTCTGAACCACTGCCACATATGAAGTCAACTCAAACATGGCCACTCTGTTCTGAATCCAAAATTTCAATCCCTGCTCAAACCTTCTTGCTTTCTTTTCATCTGTATCAACCTAGTCTGGCACAAACCTTGCCAATTCAGTAAACTTAGCCTCGTACTCAGCCACAGTAAGATCACCCTGGGTCAGATTCAAAAATTTGATCTCCATTTGGTTCTTCATATACCTCGGGAAATACTTCTCCAAGAACAACTCTGTGAATCTCTCCCAAGTTATAAACTCACCTCCTTCCAATGCCCGTGAGGATTCCCACCAATAGTTCGCCTCGCCCTTTAGAAAGTAGCTTGCAAACTTGGTCTTCTGTTCAATTCCTGCTCCGACTAATTCAAAAGCCTTTTTCCATCTCCTTGAGCCATGTATTGGCTTCCACAGGATCAGCACTTCCCTTGAACTCAGGTGGCTTCACAGCTTGAAACTGCTTAAAAGTCACTGCAGGTGGTGCTGCTGCTTGCTGCTGCTGTTGCTGTTGCTGCTGTTGTTGCTGCTGTGTAAGATGTAACATCTGCGGCTGCATCAGTCCCAACATTTGGATAATCGCTGGATCTGTACGGCTCTCGGTACTACCCTCTCCTGAATTATTCCTTCTCTTTGGTGCCATTATTCTGGTAAAAGAACAAGCAACATATATAATAATCTGTTAAGCATTGTGTCAATATGTAGCAATTCCTTAGCATATCAAAATTCGCAAACAATATCTCTTCCCATAATATCATAAACTTGCTACCATATTAACACAAGCGACATGATTATCACATAATCCTGCTTATTATCTCAAGAATAATAACACAAAGAAAATTTACTCCGAATTATCCAACCATTTTAAATCCTTGCTTAAATCTTAGCTAAACCAACAAAATAGCAGGGCAATGACACAAGGCCTAAAGCTAAACGCAAAACAGGGAACTTAAATAACTTAACTATAACCTAACCCAATAACCTAAATTTAATCCTATAAAAGCTAAACTACACGCGCCTATCTTATGTGATCTTCCTATGACTCATCTATGACAATCCTACGCCTGTTTCAGTGACCATAACCTGTAGCTCTGATACCAACCTGTGACGCCCTCCAAACCCGGGGTCTAGATTTGGGGGTCACTTGCCACTAAATTATAATAAAATAATCATAGCGGAATAATATAATAAATACGACCCCTTTACCTGCACTGGATCGATCACAGGTTATAGTATGGAACATGCACTAATACAAATCAAATATTATTACAAACCATAAGTCTAATTAGTTTTACAGATTATTCAAATTTTATTACAAACCTCTAGACTATCCAAGCGTCCCAAAACAGTCTACCTGGAATACACACCACTATTTACAAGCACTCGACTTCTGACCAAACCTGGATCTCAAGCCTGCTCTGGTTTAGCTGAAAGATTAGATTGATAAACAAGTATGAGCAAAAGAAATGCTCAACAAGCAATATAAAATGTACTTGAAATGATAAACCACATTCTGATGATAACTGAACAAAAGGATAAAAGCAGTAATATTTGATCAGTAATAAAGCTTCACAAGCTATCAACAATAAACGATAATTTTTAGATTGGAATCTAACTCCGACGGACGTACTATCACATGCTGATCAGCCCGTGTGATAGCACAAGGTCATGATTCATAGAAACATGTCCCCAAAATACGAGTACTCAAATAAAAAGGCAATATACCCGCCTGTGGCAACAATGGTGTCATAATATTTCATACAACACGTAGAAATAGCCCTCTGCTGGACCGTCCGTCCCGGTCACTTACGCATTCATCCAATCCATAAAACATTTTGATCAAAGGAGCCGAACCAAAGGACATCCTTAACCATATAACTCTCCATTTCTCATGGTCCAGAGTTATCTTAACAATTGATGGCGAAATAACTGGAACAATTAGTTATTCGCTAACCTCAATTCAACGTTCCACTGTATAGAGTAATTTATAGCAAAATATAAAATGTTTAACCATTCTGAACTTAGAATAGTATGGAAATCGAAAGAATAAAGTTCAGACTCAATATCAATTGAATGATAAATGAAGATATAGGTACTTGCATAATATGATTCAAAATAAACGTCACCTGAACAATAAGTGAAGTTAATGGTACTTGCCTGGTATGCTTAATAACCTTTCTCTATAACTCTGCTTATAGCTGCTGGCTACTATCTCCGTCTAACACTTGACCGCACTCCTTGCTACTCGATTCTATAAACAAAAGGACTATCTTAAATGACAGAACCAAACTTAATCGATGTAACTATACGTCTTGACATCTACCCGATCGTTTATAACTAAGCATGGCATTTTAAAACTATAAACAGATAGCATACATATCACGTAACACATAATCGTGGCATTCATATAACACGTAATCACATATTTCATGTAACACATAAGTCAGATCATTAAAAGATACGTGCTAAGGCGTTCAGAATTAAAATCAGGTCAATATTAGCATTTATCGATCAAATACCGACTCAAACTGATGCACAAATCAAATGACATTGCAATACAAAAGAAATTAGGACTCAAAAGTATTTTTATTGAAAGCGCAATATTTTTCTGAGTCTTTACACATTCGTTTCGTATTAAACGGACGAACGGTTTAATTATTATGAATAAAATAAGAAATAAATAGATTTAAATCAATTAATATTAATATTAATTGATTTTTGAATACCAAAATATAATTTTTAAAACCTTAAAAATAATTTTTAGAAATTATTTGAATTAATTATAAATAATTTACCTTTATTTAACTATTTTAAATATAATTAATTGATTAATTGATTTTTAATCAATTAATTAAATTCATAAATAATTAACTAAAATGAATTATAAATAATTAAATCAATTTGTATTTTTGAAAATAATTAAAGAAAATAATTTATAGAATTATTAATAATAAGTAAATGATTTTTGAAATTAACATGAATAATTTTTTTTTTAAAAACAGAAAAATGAATTTGATTTAGTTATAAAAGAAAAAGGCCACAAACAGATTTTCAGGAGTTTAACTGTGGGAAACAGAATCGAAACCGGGTCGGGTAAAATGGTAAACGGGTCAACCAGGAACAAACCGGGTCGGGTAAGAACCCTACCGGAAATTGGGGAAGAAACGCAGAATCCGACAGCCCTTCCCGGCGCCGGTGGTTCTCCGATCAACCACAAAACATACCCATCAACTCGGTTTCTGTTCCCCTTCTGTTCCAAATCAATTTCCCAGTAATAACATCACCACCACGGCAGTGAATCAACAGAATAAACCCGGATTCCGGCGATAACCCCATGGAATCCGGCGACCTTCAAGAACTCCGATCAAAATTTAATTTCTTCCTTCGTTTCTAATTCAAAATCAATAATCAATATATGTATTTAAAGCTTGTAGAACGTATAATCTAAACCACACATCAATAACATCCACCAATCAACAATTAATCCAAGAAATCGAAATTAACATTTAACAAAACGCAAGAACTCGACTTAAGCATTCGGACAATCAAACGATACAAATGAACCCTTAAATCGACTGTAAAAATCATGATAAAGCTATTCCTCACATCAAAAATAATCAAAACAGTCCCAAAATCAACAATCAATTCGTGAATATATCACTTCAATTCGGGGCAAAACGACGAACGTCGTTATTGCGAAATACTAAACCTTATACAATGATTCAGGCAGCAAAATGATGGGCTCGAAACGGGCTTTGATTCGACCTATAGATCGTCAACAACGGAGATCTCTCGCACCTTTAATCGATCAAATTAGCAGAAGAACAAACCCTAGCCCCCAATTCTATTTTCTGATTTTTGTATTTTTTTTTATAATTTCAGAAAATAAAGTAAAATAAAATAAAACAATCTGCTATTTATATATATACAAAAATTTAATACCCCAAAATAAATTAAGGGTGTTTTTATCCCTAATTACAATAATTAAGCCCCAAAATAATAATTACGGGGAATAATTTTAAAAATGATAAAATACAAAATTAATGTCAAAATTCTCCGAAAATTGTGAATAATTCGAAAATACAAAAATAATGGGTATTTGAAATACGAATAATTTTGTAAAAATAAAAACATCGATTTTGTGGGGTTTGACGTCCCGGTGGGGTCCCGGTTCGTTGATTTTTGAAAAACGGAAACGATCCCTAAATTACCAGAAAATCCCAAAAATACGTAAAATACATTCAAACGCACATAAAATCAAATAAAACAGGTATCTTAATAAAGACACTAATAATTACGCGTCCCGCTTGCAGATAAATTCATATAATTGCAATTTAAACATATTTTTAATCAAACGAAAAAAAACAATTCTGGCCCGCACTGAAACACACATAACAGTTAACATTTCATATCAGAGCAATAATTACTTTAAATTTATAAAACACACAATATTTATTTATTTAACATATAATATTCACATAATTTTCCCGGATATTACAATATATTTGTACAATTAACATGTTAACATCATATACATCCAATTTGACATCCTTTTACCACATCTTAGTGTCATTTTCATACAAGTCAATGTTGTTCAACATTTTGGTCCTAATCAACCATGTAAGTCACGTTTCACCAAATTAGAGTCATTTTGCACCCTATAAGAGTCATTTTCCACCGTATATACGACAATTAACAAGTTAAAATCATATACATCCAATTTGACATCGTTTTACCATATATAAATGTCACTTTTATACAAGTTAATTTTGTTCTACATTTCGGCTCTAATCAACCATGTAAGGCACTTTTCACCATATTAGAGTCACTTTGCACCCTCTAAGAGTCACTTTTCACCATATATTTGTACAATTAACATGCTAACATCATATACATCCAATTTGACATCCTTTTATCACCTCTTAGTTCCACTTTCATACAAGTCAATATTGTTCCAAATTTTGGGTCTAATCAACCATGTAAGTCACGTTTCACTATATTAGAGTCACTTTGCACCCTATAAGAGTCACTTTCCACCGTATATACAACAATTAACATGTGAACATCATATACATCCAATTTGACATCCTTTTACCACCTATTAATGCCACTTTCATATAAGTTAATTTTGTTCTACATTTTAGCTCTAATCAACCATCTAAGGCACTTTTCACCATATTAGAGTCACTTTGCACCCTCTAAGAGTCACTTTCCACCATATATTTGTACAATTAACATGCTAACATCATATACATCCAATTTGACATCCTTTTACCACCTCTTAGTTCCACTTTCATACAAGTCAATATTGTTCCAAATTTTGGGTCTAATCAACCATGTAAGTCACGTTTCACCATATTAGAGTCACTTTGCACCCTATAAGAGTCACTTTCCACCGTATATACAACAATTAACATGTTAACATCATATACATCCGATTTGACATCATTTTACCATCTATTAATGCCACTTTCATACAACTTAGTTTTGTTCTATATTTTGGCTCTAATCAACCATGTAAGTTACTTTTCACCATATTAGAATCACTTTGCACCCTATAAGAGTCAGTTTCCACCATATATTTGTACAATTAACATGCTAACATCATATACATCCAATTTGACATCCTTTCACCATCTCTTAGTGCCATTTTCATACATGTCAATATTGTTCAACATTTTGGTTCTAATCAACCACGTAAGTCACCTTTCACCATATTAGAGTCACTTTGCACCCTATAAGAGTCATTTTCCACCGTATACACAACAATTAACATGTTAACATCATATACATCCAATTTGACATCGTTTAACCATCTATAAATGCCACTTTTATACAACTTAATTTTGTTCTACATTTTGGCTCTAATCAACCATGTAAGGCACTTTTCACCATATTAGAGTCACTTTGCACCCTCTAAGAGTCACTTTTCACCATATATTTGTACAATTAACATGCCAACATCATATACATCCAATTTGACATCCTTTTATCACCTCTTAGTTCCACTTTCGTACAAGTCAATATTGTTCCACATTTTGGTTCTAATCAACCATTTAAGTCAAATTTCACCATATTAGAGTCACTTTGCACCCTATAAGAGTCACTTACCACCATATGTATAGCAATTAACATGTGAACATCATATACATCCAATTTGACATCCTTTTACCACCTATTAATGCCACTTTCATACAAGTTAATTTTGTTCTACATTTTGGCTCTAATCAACCATCTAAGGCACTTTTCACCATATTAGAGTCACTTTGCACCCTCTAAGAGAATTTTCCACCCTCTAAGAGAACTTTGCACCATATATTTGTACAATTAACATGCTAACATCATATACATCCAATTTGACATCTTTTTACCACCTCTTAGTTCCATTTTCATACAAGTCAATATTGTTCCACATTTTGGGTCTAATCAACCATGTAAGTCACGTTTCACCATATTAGAGTCACTTTGCACCCTATAAGAGTCACTTTCCACCGTATATACAACAATTAACATGTTAACATCATATACATCCAATTTGACATCATTTGACCATCTATTAATGCCACTTTCATACAACTTAATTTTGTTCTATATTTTGGCTCTGATCAACCATGTAAGTCACTTTTCACCATATTAGAGTCACTTTGCACCTTATATGAGTCCCTTTCCACCATATATTTGTACAATTAACATGTTAACATCATATACATCCAATTTGACATCCTTTTACCACCTCTTAGTGTCATTTTCATACAAGTCAATATTGTTCAACATTTTGGTTCTAATCAACCATGTAAGTCACGTTTCACCATATTAGAGTCATTTCACACCCTATAAGAGTCATTTTCCACCGTATGTACAACAATTAACATGTTAATATCATATACATCCAATTTGACATCGTTTTACCATCTATAAATGCCACTTTTATACAAGTTAATTTTGTTCTACATTTTGGCTCTAATCAACCATGTAAGGCACTTTTCACCATATTAGAGTCACTTTGCACCCTCTAAGAGTCACTTTTCACCATATATTTGTACAATTAACAAGCTAACATCATATACATCCAATTTGACATCCTTTTATCACCTCTTAGTTCCAATTTCATACAAGTCAATATTGTTCCACATTTTGGTTCTAATCAACCATTTAACTCACGTTTCACCATATTAGAGTCACTTTGCACCCTATAAGACTCACTTACCACCATATGTATAGCAATTAACATGTGAACATCATATACATCCAATTTGACATCGTTTTACCATCTATTAATGCCACTTTCATACAAGTTTATTTTGTTCCACATTTTGGCTCTAATTAACCATCTAAGGCACTTTTCACCATATTAGAGTCACTTTGCACCCTCTAAGAGTCACTTTCCACCATATATTTGTACAATTAACATGCTAACATCATATACATCCAATTTAACATCCTTTTACCACATCTTAGTTCCACTTTCATACAAATCAATATTGTTCCAAATTTTAGGTCTGATCAACCATGTAAGTCACGTTTCACCATATTAAAGTCAATTTGCACCCTATAAGAATCACTTTCCACCGTATGTACAACAATTAACATGTTAACATCATATACATCCAATTTGACATCATTTTACCATCTATTAATGCCACATTCATACAACTTAATTTTGTTCTATATTTTGGATCTAATAAACCATGTAAGTCACTTTTCACCATATTAGAGTCACTTTGCACCCTATAAGAGTCCATTTCCACCATATATTTGTACAATTAACATGTTAACATCATATACATCCAATTTGACATCCTTTTACCATCTCTTAGTGCCATTTTCATACAAATCAATATCGTTCAACATTTTGGTTCTAATCAACCATGTAAGTTACGTTTCACCATATTAGAGTCACTTTGCAACCTACAAGAGTCATTTTCCACCGTATATACAACAATTAACATTTTAACATCATATACATCAAATTTGACATCGTTTAACCATCTATAAATGCCACTTTTATACAAGTTAATTTTGTTCTACATTTTGGCTCTAATCAACCATGTAAGGCACTTTTCACCATATTAGAGTCACTTTGCACCCTCTAATAGTCACCTTCCACCATATATTTGTACAATTAACATGCTAATATCATATACATCCAATTTGACATCCTTTTATCACCTCTTAGTTCCACTTTCATACAAGTCAATATTGTTCCACATTTTGGTTCTAATCAACCATTTAAGTCACGTTTCACCATATTAGAGTCACTTTGCACCCTATAAGAGTCACTTACCACCATATGTATAGCAAGTAACATGTAAACATCATATACATCCAATTTGACATCCTTTTACCACCTATTAATGCCACTTTCATACAAGTTAATTTTGTTCTACATTTTGGCTCTAATCAACCATCTAAGGCACTTTTCACCAAATTAGAGTCACTTGGCACCCTCTAAGAGTCACTTTCCACCATATATTTATACAATTAACATGCTAACATCATATACATCCAATTTGACATCCTTTTACCACCTCTTAGTGCCATTTTCATACAAGGCAATATTTTTCAACATTTTGGTTCTAATCAACCATGTAAGTCACGTTTCACCATATTAGAGTCACTTAGCACCCTATAAGAGTCATTTTCCACCGTATATACAACAATTAACATGTTAACATCATATACATCCAATTTGACATCGTTTTACCATCCATTAATGCCACTTTCATACAACTTAATTTTGTTCTATATTTTGGCTATAATCAACCATGTAAATCATTTTTCACCATATTAGAGTCACTTTGCACCCTATAAGAGTCACTTTCCACCATATATTTGTACAATTAAAATGTTAACATCATATACATCCAATTTGACATCCTTTTACCATGTCTTAGTGACATTTTCATACAAGTCAATATTGTTCAACATTTTGGTTCTAATCAACCATGAAAGTCACGTTTAACCGTATTAGAGTCACTTTGCACCCTATAAGAGTTATTTTCCACCCTATATACAACAATTACCATGCTAACATCATATACATCCAATTTGATACCGTTTTACCATCTATAAATGCCTCTTTTATACAAGTTAATTTTGTTCTATATTTTGGCACTAATCAACCTTGTAAGGCACTTTTCACCTTATTAGAGTCACTTTCCACACTCTAAGAGTCACTTTCCACCATATATTTGTACAATTAACATGCTAACATCATATACATCCAATTTGACATCCTTTTACCACCTCTTAGTTCCACTTTCATACAAGTCAATATTATTCCACATTTTGGTTCTAATCAACCATTTAAGTCACGTTTCACCATATTAGAGTCACTTTGCACCCTATAAGTCACTTACCACCATATATATAGTAATTAACATGTGGACATCATATTCATCCAATTTGACATCTTTTTACCATTTATTAATGACACTTTCATACAAGTTAATTTTGTTCCACATTTTGGCTCTAATCAACCATATAAGTCATTTTTCACCATATTAGAGTCACTTTGCAACCTATAAGTGTCAATTTCCACCATATATTTGTATAATTAACATGCTAACATCAGATACATCCAATTTGACATCCTTTTACCACCTCTTAGTTCCACTTTCAAACAAATCAATATTGTCCCACATTTTGGGTCTAATCAACCATGTAAGTCATGTTTCACCATACGAGAGTCAATTTACACCCTATAAGAGCCACTTTCCACCGTATATACAACAATTAACATGTTAATATCATATACATCCAATTTGACATTGTTTTACCATCAATTAATGCCACTTTCATACAACTTAATTTTGTTCTACATTTTGGCTCTAATCAACCATGTAAGTCACTTTTCACCATATTAAAGTCACTTTACCCCCTATAAGAGTCACTTTCCACCATATATTTGTACAATTAACATGTTAACATCAAATTTGACATCCTTTTACCACCTCTTAGTTCCACTTTCATACAAGTCAATATTTTTCCACATTTTGGGTCTAATCAACCATGTAAGTCACGTTTCACCATATTAGAGTCACTTTGCACCCTATAAGAGTCATTTTCCACCGTATACAGAACAATTAACATGTTAACATCATATACATCCAATTTGACATCGTTTTACCATCTATAAATGTCACTTTTATACAAGTTAATTTTGTTCTACATTTTGGCTCTAATCAACCATGTAAGACACTTTTCACCATATTAGAGTCACTTTGCACCCTCTAAGAGTCACTTGTCACCATATATTTGTACAATTAACATGCTAACATCATATACATCCAATTTGACATCCTTTTATCACCTCTTAGTTGCACTTTGATACAAGTCAATATTGTTCACATTTTGGTTCTAATCAACCATTTAAGTCATGTTTCACCATATTAGAGTCACTTTGCACCCTATAAGAGTCACTTACCACTAGATGTATAGCAATTAACATGTGAACATCATATACATCCAATTTGACATCCTTTTACCACCTATTAATGCCACTTTCATACAAGTTAATTTTGTTCTACATTTTGGCTCTAATCAACCATCTAAGACACTTTTCACCATATTAGAGTCACTTTGCACCCTCTATGAGTCACTTTCTACCATATATTTGTACAATTAACATGCTAACATTATATACATCCAATTTGACATCCTTTTACCACCTCTTAGTTCCACTTTTATACAAGTCAATATTGTTCCACATTTTGGGTCTAATCAACAATGTAAATCACGTTTCACCATATTAGAGTCACTTTGCACCCTATAAGAGTCACATTCCACCGTATATACAACAATTAAGATGTTAACATCATATACATCCAACCTGACATCCTTTTACCATCTATTAATGCCACTTTCATACAACTTAATTTTGTTCTACATTTTGGCTCTAATCAACCATGTAAGTCACTTTTCACCATATTAGGGTCACTTTGCACCTTACAAGAGTCACTTTCCACCATATATATGTACAATTAACATGTTAACATCATATACATCCAATTTGACATCCTTTTACCACCTCTTAGTGCCATTTTCATACAAGTCAATATTGTTTAACATTTTGGTTCTAATCAACCATGTAAGTCACGTTTCACCATATTAGAGTCACTTAGCACCCTATAAGAGTCATTTTCCACCGTATATACAACAATTAACATGTTAACATCATATACATCCAATTTGACATCGTTTTACCATCCATTAATGCCACTTTCATACAACTTAATTTTGTTCTATATTTTGGCTCTAATCAACCATGTAAGTCACTTTTCACCATATTAGAGTCACTTTGCACCCTATAAGAGTCACTTTCCACCATATATTTGTACAATTAAAATGGTAACATCATATACATCCAATTTGACATCCTTTTACCATCTCTTAGTGCCATTTTCATACAAGTCAATATTGTTCAACATTTTGGTTCTAATCAACCATGTAAGTCACGTTTAACCATATTAGAGTCACTTTGCACCCTATAAGAGTTATTTTCCACCCTATATACAACAATTACCATGCTAACATCATATACATCCAATTTGACACCGTTTTACCATCTATAAATGCCACTTTTATACAAGTTAATTTTGTTCTATATTTTGGCACTAATCAACCTTGTAAGGCACTTTTCACCATATTAGAGTCATTTTGCACCTTCTAAGAGTCACTTTCCACCATATATTTGTACAATTAACATGCTAACATCATATACATCCAATTTGACATCCTTTTACCACCTCTTAGTTCCACTTTCATACAAGTCAATATTGTTCCACATTTTGGTTCTAATCAACCATTTAAGTCACGTTTCACCATATTAGTGTCACTTTGCACCCTATAAGTCACTTACCACCATATGTATAGCAATTAACATGTGAACATCATATACATCCAATTTGAGATCCTTTTACCATCTATTAATGCCACTTTAATACAAGTTAATTTTATTCCACATTTTGGCTCTAATCAACCATGTAAGTCATTTTTCACCATATTAGAGTCACTTTGCACCCTATAAGTGTCAATTTCCACCATATATTTATAAAATTAACATGCTAACATCATATACATCCAATTTGACAACCTTTTACCACCTCTTAGTTCCACTTTCAAACAAGTCAATATTGTCCCACATTTTGGGTCTAATCAACCATGTAAGTAACATTTCACCATATTAGAGTCACTTTGCACCCAAAAGAGTCACTTTACACCGTATATACAACAAATAACATGTTAACATCATATACATCCAATTTGACATCCTTATAACACCTCTTAGTGTCATTTTCATACAAGTCAATGTTGTTCAACATTTTGGTTCTAATCAACCATGTAAGTCACGTTTCACCATATTAGAGTCACTTTGCACCTTATAAGAGTCATTTTCCACCGTATATACAGCAATTAACATGTTAACATCATATACATCAATTTGACATCGTTTTACCATCTATAAATGCCACTTTTATACAAGTTAATTTTGTTCTACATTTTGGCTCTA
Source organism: Apium graveolens (assembly GCF_009905375.1). Taxonomy (NCBI): domain Eukaryota; kingdom Viridiplantae; phylum Streptophyta; class Magnoliopsida; order Apiales; family Apiaceae; genus Apium; species Apium graveolens. The sequence goes on along the minus strand of NC_133655.1, from coordinate 509,164 downwards.
ATCAACCATGTAAGGCACTTTTCACCATATTAGAGTCACTTTGCACCCTCTAAGAGTCACTTTTCACCATATATTTGTACAATTAACTTGCTAACATCATATACATCCAATTTGACATCCTTTTATCACCTCTTAGTTCCACTTTCATACAAGTCAATATTGTTCCAAATTTTGGGTCTAATCAACCATGTAAGTCACGTTTCACCATATTAGAGTCACTTTGCACCCTATAAGAGTCACTTTCCACCGTATATACAACAATTAACATGTGAACATCATATACATCCAATTTGACATCCTTTTACCACATATTAATGCCACTTTCATACAAGTTAATTTTGTTCTACATTTTGGCTCTAATCAACCATCTAAGTCACTTTTCACCATATTAGAGTCATTTTGCACCCTCTAAGAGTCACTTTCCACCATATATTTGTACAATTAACATGCTAACATCATATACCTCCAATTTGACATGCTTTTACCACCTCTTAATTCCACTTTTATACAAGTCAATATTGTTCCAAATTTTGGGTCTAATCAACCATGTAAGTCACGTTTCACCATATTAGAGTCACTTTGCACCCTATAAGAGTCACTTTCCACCGTATATACAACAATTAACATATTAACATCATATACATCCAATTTGACATCATTTTACCATCTGTTAATGCCACTTTCATACAACTTAATTTTGTTCTATATTTTGGCACTAATCAACCATGTAAGTCACTTTTCACCATATTAAAATCACTTTGCACCCTATAAGAGTCAGTTTCCACAATATATTTGTACAATTAACATGTTAACATCATATACATCCAATTTGACATCCTTTCACCATCTCTTAGTGCCATTTTCATACATGTCAATATTGTTCAACATTTTGGTTCTAATCAACCTGTAAGTCACGTTTCACCATATTAGAGTCACTTTGCACCCTATAAGAGTCATTTTCCACCGTATATACAACAATTAACATGTTAACATCATATGCATCCAATTTGACATCATTTAATCATCTATAAATGTGTTATTCCCAGTGGACTAACAATGAGATTTACAGAAGGGGGGTTGAATGTAAATCTCAAAACTTTTTCAAGTTTTGAGCAGTTTCTAAGGCTAAGTGTTTGAGTGATCAAATGTGTGTGAATTGCTTGAAGCTGATGCAGATAGATATATATTCAAACACAAATGTAATGAGCACAAAGAACTTAAAAACTTTTCTGGTGGATTTGTTGTTCCACCAGAGATGTGTTATTTCAGAAAATCTGTGATTCAAAGAATTAAATCACAGCTGCTTCCTAGTACAAACTAGATGATTTTCTCTTTTGATATTTCTAAACAGCTCAGGAAAATTCATACATAATTACTAGATGCTACTTGGTTTATATATCACCAAGTTTACAAGTGAAGACAAACTGTAAAATACAATTGAAAAGATTCTTCACATGTTTCTTCTTCATTTCTCTATCCAATGCAATCTAGGATAATCTGTAAATCTTTGAATACTTCCTTGTTTGCATCAGAATGGAAATGCTGCATTTTCTTGATTCCTCCTAGAGGCTTCCACATTCCAGTGTGTCTCTGTCAACCCATGTGCCTCTGTCAGCTTGTGAATTGTCACTATCAACTGCTAATGAACTAAGCATCCGTTGAAGCTTTCATCCGTTGATGCCTTATCCGTTGAGGCTTTATCCGTTGAAGCTTTCTCCATTGATGCATTATCAGTTGAAGTCTTTATCCGTTGAAGCACTTATCCGTTGATGGATATTATCCGTTGAAGCATTAGAGACATCCGTTGAAGCTTTGTTTCTTTTCCGTTGAAGGTCTTCAATATCCGTTGACACTTCTTCACTTATACAAAATTACAAGGCATGAAATATTTACACTTAGCCCTCCTATTTGTACATCCATTAGTAGTCAACATGACTGATCATTTCCTAACAACATCTAAGAATTACAACTTGAAACCAGAGAGTGAAATATGCTACAATACTAAACTTATTGCTAAGTAAAGCTACTCCTTCAACGGATAGCCAAGATGGTCTTATCCGTTGAGGCTACAAACACTAGATTTCTACTTAAGTTTTTTGCTTAACTTATCATCAAACTAATACACATATTCCTAACAATCTCCCCCTATTTATGTCTACTAGAACTGTAGGCATAAATTTGGGTTTAGCTTGATGATAACAAAACACTTAACAAATATATAAACTGTAATAAAGCAGAAATTCAAAAGTGCTACAAAAATGTATATGCTGAGATGGAATTGAAGAATTACATTGTTTCCAAGGGTGCTCCTTTAGCCTGAGCAAATTACTTTCTTTTCCTTTGATCCCTGGTTTTCTTTCCTAGCCTCCTGTCATTCTCCTCTATTTGAAGTTGAAGTTGTCTGTAGAATTCAGCTTCATTTTCTTCATTGATATCTAACTTAGATTGCATATCCTTGAGAGTTTCATTACTGGCAATCTTTAGCTGATCTTCAATTCTGAAAAATCTTCTGACTCCTTTGTTGTCTCTGAACTCCATCAACCAATGAGGTGATTTGTGAATTGTAATTCCTCTTTCTTGAATGAGTAAAGTTCTAGGCAAAGCATTGGGCTCCCTCCAAGTTTTCTTTATGTTGGCAATCTTGTTGAGAATCTCAGTCTTGGCAGTCCTGGTAAAGCCAGAATCCCTTTGTATGGCTGAGTAGACTCTAATCAAGGTAGAGTAGCCTTCATTCAGAATTCTGTGAAGAGGCCATATTCTTTCCCCAGCTCCTTTATATTTGAACACTAGTCTTTCTGGTAGCTGTCTGTAGGCAGCTATTCCCCTTACTTCCTCCAGCTCATCCAGATAGAGTTCAATGTCTGAAAATTCTTTTATGTCACAGATGTGAACATAATCATCTTTAGAGGTTTGAGGTTTAGGTTTAGGCTTCTGTGTGAATTTGGTTGAGGCTTTAGAGGGTGTTGATTTGATTCTTCTTTTCTGCTTCTTTGATGATGGAGAAGAGGTTAGGAAGGTGGGCAATTTGATGGTGTCCCAATCAATTGGTTCCTCCTTGGGAATGATTGTTTCATCATGAATGTTCATGAAGGGGTCAGGTATAATGGGTTCAGGAATAGAGGGTAGTGGTTTGGATATTGATTGGGTTTCTTCAGTCTTATCTACCTTCTTTCTCTTTGTATTGACCTTCTTTCTTTCCCCTTTCTGCCATTCTTCCTTACTTCTTTCCTCCATCTCAGTACCAACCATGTCTCCCATAGCTTCATCTTCACCTTTGTCTTCAATTTCTTTCTGTTCTTCAGCCTGACTTGACTTTAGCTGTTTTTCAAGCTTTGCTTGTGCTCTTTTGTCAGCCTTTAGCTGTTTGGCTTCATCCTTCAACCTTTTGGTTTCTTCCCTCTTGGCTATTGAGAATTTGGGATGTCCTTGCATCACACATATGCTCTTTCCCTCTCTGAAGATAATAGCCATGTTTCTCCTTACAGCCTCATCCATGGTCTCTTTGAGATATACAATACTTCTACCTAAAAGCTTGTCCTCATCAGCTTTTGGAAGAGGAAAATCCACCTCTTTTAGAGGATTCTTTGTAGAGTCCTTATTGGATCTGTTGTTGGGCTTGAGAACCATAGGTTGCAGATCTTTGGAAGAAGTTTCTCCATCCTTATGCCTCCCTACTGGCTTGAGTTCCATAATAATTGATTCCACTTTTGTGCTATGCTTTACAGATTGTGATTGAGAAGTTGTAGAACCAAATATTAGTTGCATCTTTTCATCAATCTTCTTCCTTTGCTCTTTGACTTGCAATTCAGCTGTTGCTATCTGGATTAGATCAATTCCATCTAGCTTTCCTTTGACTTGAATAGTTGGAGAAGTTGTGATGACAGGAACTAGCACTTGAGAAATCTGAACTGTTGTAGATGGCTCTCCTTCCCCTTCCCCTTTATTCTCCCCCTTTTTGTTATCATCAAGGGTAGGGTTCAAGCCTTGTGCTTGTGCCAGCTGCATGAGTAGATTTGTTTGAGTTTGTTAATTCTGAAGGATGGTGACCATAGAGTCTTCAATGATGTGAACCCTATCTTCCAATCTGGCCAGCCTCTTGTCAGCATCAGATGCTTTCCTCAGTCTCCCCAACAAATCTTGCATAGTACCATAGGGTATAACTGAATCCAATTTCTCAGCATTGTAGGATTTCAGATCAGCAATGTCCTGCTTGAGCTCATCCACACTTAGATTTTGTTGGTAATGCTGCAACTGCAAGAGATGCAGAGATTCCAGATGAGCTTGAAGAATTGCCTTGGTACCAGCATCTTGAGTCTCCTGAAGGGCCTTCTGATTTGTCATGACTTGTCTGACCAAAGTGACACCAAACTCTCCTGGTATTGATGGTTTTGCCCATGCCCATTCAGGAAGATCAGGAACAGAACTTGGGTCTGCTACTCCCCCTAAGTTCATGCTCTCATTCAAAGAATTAGAGTCATCATCATTAGAATTTACTCCAAATTCTTCAGATGGCTCACCAGCTTGAGAAGGCAGCCTGTTGACAGCAGCTTTGTCTCTGAGAAGAGATTCTGAAGTGTGTACAATGTGTAGTGTATGTTCTTCCTCCACATTGCCCTGTGCAGCCAATAATTGATAGGCTGAAACAGGGTGAGTAAAAGTGTCAGCATCCAAGGAAATGTTATCAATGACAGCTTTGTAATGTTGCTGAAATTGTCTTCCCTTGTCTGCATCATCCACTTTCATTAACTCACTAGCAATGGCTGGATCCACCCTTATAGCTTCTGTACCTGCCTTTCTCTCAATTTCTCTCTGTTCTTGCATCAGGGGCTCCCCCTGGCTCACACACACCCTCACACCCTCACCCTCACCTTCTAAGGTGGCACTCCTCTCACTCACGTTTTCCATGCTGGAAGAAATAACATGCATATGGTGACTCTCAACCTCTCCTTTTTCCTGGGAGCAACCCAGCCTCTCACTCAAAAGATCACTCCCTTCCCTCAAACCTAAAAGTGATTGTACAGTTGCCATGTCCTCTACAGTTGGAATTGTGAAACTGATGGCATCAACGGATAACTGCTGTTAAGCTTATCCGTTAAAGAACAACCACTTGTCAACGGATGAGAGATATCCGTTGAAGAAGGAAAAGATGTAGATATAGAAAGTGACATAATTGTTGAATCTGTGTGGATTGATTTTAAGTGAGGTGACACAGATTCTGCAACTACATCTGAAATAATTGGCTGATGATCCAACAAATCATCTAAAAGATGATGATCACCAGGTTTTGAGTGGGGCTCCTCCCTGAGTTTTAATGAGGGAGAATCAGGAATTGATGTGAATATCATATCCACATCCAGAGAGGGTGTTGGAGAGTTTGATGAATGGTGTGTTTCTATATTGAGAGAATGGGGCTGTGATTCCACATTTGCTGGAATCACATCAAGCTGAATTTGAGAAGGCACAGATACAGGTGGATGTATCTGTGATGTGTGTGTCCCTTGTGTGGAAACTAGGGTCTTGGCCTTCTTCTTCCTTGAAAAGGCTTTAAATGGTGAATGTGTGGCTTCAGTGTCCCTCCCTCTTTTGTTCTGTGTCCCTGGTTGGGGACTATTTTCAATAGTTACAACCTTTTGGGAGGATGCAACTAGGGATGTGTTGGACTCCTATTGAACCACCACAGTCTTTTGAGAGACTGTGGCTTGGCTGGTTTGGGTACCACTCACCTCTCCCACCTTATCCTGGGGGGCTTGTTGATGTTCACCCCTCCCCTCACCACTCACACCCTGTTCACTCCCTTCAGGGTTTATGGTAGTTGTTACAACTGTTGTCTTTTGAGAAACAACAGAGGTAGGTTTCTTTGACTTGACTTTGGAAACTTTAGATTTGGTAGCTTTGGTAGGAGCCTGTTTGGACAGAGAAACAGGTTCCATAGCCACACTAGAAGGCAAAGAAACATTGGGGTTGGAAATAGTAGGAGTTAGAGAAGTATTTACCTCACTTACCTGTGGTGCATTCATGATTGGCAAGTATACCAATGGCACTTGGTTGTTGAGGTTCATTCTCAAAAGGTCTGCAAGGACCCTTTTGTCTTGTGCCCGGCATTTGAGTTTATTATTCTCATTGGATATAACCAAACCTTCAGCAACATGGTTAGCCAATAACATAAAGAATCTAGCATAGTAGATGTTATGTGGTCTATTAGCTTTGTTACCTAATCTGGAACCTAATTCTAGCATAACACAGTTGCTAAAATTAAAGTACCTATCAGAAAGTAGCATATAGAGCATATTAACAAGAGATGAAGTGATAACATCAAAATTGCTAATCTTCCCAGAGAAAACCTTAATAAAGGCATCTCCAAGAAAACTCCATTCTTTCCTAAGGCCTTTCCTTCTAATACTACCTAAACTAGCAGAATCAAAAGCATAGCCTATGGAATCTAGCATAGCAGAGACATCTTTATCAGTGTGTGGTGTCATGGCATTATTCTCAGGCAACTTAAAGCAAGATTGTATATCATCACAATTAATGCAATAGTCCTTACCTTTGAGAGAGAAGGCAATAGTCATATCTGTGGAGTTGAACTCTGCAGTTGTCCAAATCTCCTCAATCACCTCACAGTAGATGGTTGGGGCTTCCAGCATTGCATAGCTTAGTTTGCAGTTTTTGATGAAGTCCATCATCTTGTGATAATCAGAATGGGCTTCATTCTTTTCAACCAAGGCAATGAAATTATTCTTTTCATAAACAAATCCTGTTTGAGACATAATTTTGACTATTGGTGCCATTGTTGTGAGTAGAGGTTGCAGAGAAAAACTTGAGAATTTAGAGAGAAAGAGAATAAGAATTGCAAGAAAGCGTAAAGTGAAAATAAGAGTTCAATTGGGCTTTTATACTTTCTTGAATTAAAACGTAAATAAAATGATTAAATGATACTTTTAAGTAAGTTATAGCCGTTCAAGAATAAATAAAACTGTAGATATTCTGAAAACTACCTTAAATACAAATACATACAACACTGTATATCTGTATCAACGGTTGAGTAAAAGAATCAACGGTTGTGACTCACTTATAGTAACTGACGTGACACTTCAACGGATAAGGGAAATAGTTATCCGTTGATGAACAACACCATTTTATCCGTTGAAGGATAAAATTACCAGAAATGTATTTGTCTTTCAACGGATAATGAACATCCGTTGATGGAACAATTTTGGCTTTCAACGGATAGAGAATATCCGTTGATAGGATAAGTCTTAATTAAAGCCAACTTTGTTCTTGCAGCAATTCATTTCAGGCTTCAAGGCAGATTATATAGATGACATAAATTATGAATAATTAAGCATACCTAACTCACTTACTAATCTTGTGAATGTTGATTCATCAAGTGGCTTGGTAAATATGTCTGCAATCTGCTTTTCACTTGGAACAAAATGAAGTTCCACTGTACCTTTCATCACATGTTCCCTAATGAAGTGGTACTTGATATCAATGTACTTGGTTCTTGAGTGCTGCACTAGATTTTCAGTAATGGCAATGGCATTTGTGTTGTCACAGAATATTAGAATTTTGTCAACAGTCAGACCATAGTCAAATAGTTGATTCCTCATCCATAGTATCTGTGCACAGCAACTACCAGCAGCAATGTACTCAGCTTCAGCTATTGATGTGGAAACAGAATTCTGCTTCTTGCTGAACCATGATACAAGCTTGTTCCCTAGAAATTGACAGGTGCCTATTGTGCTTTTCCTGTCTATTTTGCAACCTACATAATCTGCATCTGAGTAGCCAATTAGATCAAAACCAGACTCTCTAGGGTACCAGATTCCTAGATTTGGAGTCCCCTTGAGATATCTGAAAATTCTTTTAATAGCCACTAAGTGAGATTCTTTAGGGTCAGCTTGAAATCTAGCACAGAGACATGTAGAAAACATTATATCAGGTCTACTAGCAGTTAAATATAAAAGTGAGCCAACCATGCCTCTATAACTTGTAATATCCACAGACTTTTCAGCCTTGTTTAATTCAAGCTTAGTGGCAGTGGCCATGGGAGTTTTTGCAGGTGAACAATCCATTAAGTCAAACTTCTTTAAAAGATCATAAATATATTTAGTTTGACTAATGAAAATTCCACTACTAACTTGTTTAACTTGTAAACCAAGAAAGTAAGTTAGCTCTCCCATCATGCTCATTTCATATTTACTTTGCATTAATTTAGCAAACTTTTTACAAAGCTTATCATCTGTAGATCCAAATATAATATCATCTACATAAATTTGTACAAGTATCTTAGAGCCAATAATATTTCTAAAGAAGAGAGTTTTGTCAACAGTACCTCTTGTGAAGTGATTATCTAGAAGGAACTTTGACAAAGTCTCATACCAGGCTCTAGGTGCTTGCTTTAGTCCATAGAGTGCTTTCAACAGATAATACACATAGTCTGGAAAATTTGGATCTTCAAAACCTGGAGGTTGGCTTACATAAACTTCTTCCTCCAATTCCCCATTTAGAAATGCACTCTTGACATCCATTTGATAGACTTTGAAATTGGGATTAGCTGCATAGGCTAGAAAGATTCTGATGGCTTCAAGTCTGGCAACTAGAGCAAATGTTTCATCAAAATCTATTCCCTCTTGTTGAGAATAGCCTTTAGCAACCAATCTGGCTTTATTCCTTATGACAATGCCATTTTCATCCATCTTGTTTCTGAATACCCATTTTGTGTCAATAGAACTCTTGTTCTTTGGCTTGGGTACCAGCTTCCATACTTTGTTCCTCTCAAATTGGTTTAGCTCCTCTTGCATTGCTAAAATCCAATCTGGATCCAATAGAGCTTCTTCCACTCTCTTAGGTTCCTCCTGTGATAGAAAGCTACTATACAGACATTCATCTTGAGTAGCCATTCTAGTTTGTACTTTTGATGTAGCATCACCAATGATCAGTTCAAAAGGGTGATTCTTGGTCCATTTCCTTTGAGGTGGTAGATTAGCCCTAGATGAGGTTGCCTCAGTATTGTCATGATGTGAGATAGAATGTTGATTTGTTGAAACTCCCCCTGAGTTGCTGATCCTTTGAAAGGAATTGGGAGCTCTATCAACTGATGAAGTGAATTGATTATCCGTTGACAGACTGTGATCAACGGATGCTTCATTATGAACTTCAACGGATGATGCACTTTGTCTTTCAACGGATGCTGCATTGCTTCTTTCAACGGAAGCTGAATTATGACTTTCAACGGATGCAGCATTCTGTGCATTATCCAAAGGCAGATTCTGAATTCTTCTTGAGATGCCTTCTTCATCATTCTCAGCTTCACTATCATCACAGTATATCTCAATGTTGTCAAATTTGAGTCCTTCATGATGTCCCTCATCTGTTAGTCCATCAATCGTTTTATCATGAAACACAACATGTACAGATTCCATGACAATGTTGGTTCTTAGATTGTAGACCCTATATGATTTTCCAGCAGAATAACCAACAAATATTCCTTCATCAGCCTTTGCATCAAACTTCCCTTTGTGATCAGATTGATTCCTTAAGATGTAGCATTTACAACCAAAGACATGTAGAAAGTTTAAAGTTGGTTTTCTTCTCTTGAATAATTGATAGGGAGTCATGCATTTTGCCTGATTGATTAGAGAAATATTCTGAGTGTAACATGCACAGTTAACAGCCTCAGCCCAAAAATAAGTTGGGAGTTTTGACTCTTCAAGCATTGTCCTTGCAGCTTCAATTAGTGATCTGTTCTTCCTTTCCACCACACCATTTTGTTGTGGAGTTCTTGGAGCTGAGAACTCATGCATGATCCCACTTTCTTCACAGAACAACTTCATGGTTGAATTCTTGAACTCAGTTCCATTGTCACTCCTAATATTCCTTACTTTGAAATCAGGATGATTGTTGACTTACTTGATATGATTGATGATGATTTCACTAGCTTCATCCTTTGATCCAAGAAAATAAACCCATGAAAACTTTGAGAAATCATCTACAATCACTAGGCAGTATCTTTTCCTTGAAATTGACAATACATTGACTGGTCCAAAAAGATCCATGTGTAGAAGTTGTAGTGGTTCATCAATTGCAGATTCAAGCTTCTTACTGAATGATACTTTCTTTTGCTTTCCTTTCTGAAAAGCATCACACAGTCCATCCCTTGTGAATTCCACTAGAGGCATTCCTCTAACTAAGTCCTTTTTGACTAGATCATTCATTGTCTTGAAATTCAAATGGGACAGCTTCTTGTGCCATAGCCAACTTTCAACTGGACTTGCTTTGCTGAGAAGACAAGTTATGAATTCTGCATCTGTAGAGTTGAAATCAGCTAAGTACACATTCCCTTTTCTAACTCCAGTTAGAACCACTTTATTGTCCTTTTTACTTGTGACAATACAGGCTTCAGAATTGAAGGAAACAGTATTCCCTCAGTCACATAGTTGACTGATGCTCAATAAATTGTGTTTGAGACCATCAACCAATGCAACTTCATCAATAATGACATTTTCTTTTGAAATCAAGCCATATCCCATAGTGAATCCTTTTCTGTCATCTCCAAAGGTTATGCTAGGGCCAGCTCTCTCCTTAAACTCTGTGAGTAGGGTGAAATCTCCTGTCATGTGTCTTGAACAACCACTGTCCAAGTACCATAGATTCCTTCTTTGTCCCTGCACACAACAAAATCAATCAAGTTGATTTTGGTACCCAAGTTTCCTTGGGTCCAGCCTTGTTAGTCTTTTTCCTAGACTTCATTCCTCCTGCATCTTTTGACTTAGGTAACTTTGGGTCAACCTTGGTCTCAGATGTGGTTGGTTGAAGTGTAGGGTTAGTCACAGAATCATTTAACACATTTGATTGAATTTAATAAGGCATAGGTTGTGCAAACATGTTATTCCACATAGGCATATTGTATGGCATTTGAGGCATACTAAATGCAGTAAGATAAGGATTGTTAATATATGGCATGTTTGCAAAATGTGCATGGGGATTCTGGTGAGACATAACAGGCATAGCATGCAGAGGTGACATAGACATGTTAGGCATGGAGGGATTTGAAGGCATGGGAGCATTTTTAACAGACTTGCAATTATCAGATAGGTGATTAACACTTTTACAATGCACACAGCTTTTTCTAGGAGCATACCTATCAGGTGTGTAATTGTTATGTTTATTAATCCCTACCTTCCCATTTCTTTTAGATTTTCTTTTAGTCTCCTTCTTATCCTCAACCAACTTAAGCCTATCTTTTAGCTGATCTAAAGTCATGTGTCCTATATTCACCTTACTGACATCTCGGGATGTGCTAGCTCCTTCTTTGACAAAGTTCTGGAGAGTTGAATCATTCTTTTTATTGAGATTATTTTTAAAAGAACTTGCCTGTTTTAATTGATGAGCCTTCAACGGATGCTCCTTTTCTTCCTTCAACGGATAACTTTCATCATCCGTTGATTCCACATCCGTTGACAATCCATCAATTAATTCTAACTCCTTTTTGTTTTTCTTCCAGGCATCCTCACAGAATGATTCAATTCCCTGAACCTTTGCAATCTGAACACTAACATCCCTAGATGTTTTCCAGGCCTTGATTACCTCTTGCTCACTTTCTAACTGTGTAGAAAGAATTTCTACTTTCTTAACAGCTTCTGCTAGTTCACTCTCAACAGTCAAGCATTTAAGTTTTATCTTTTCAAGCTCAATTACCTGATCCTCTAACATAGCATTCCTATCACTTAAAAACACATTATTCTCCTTGATCCTAGTGTTTTATTTTGCTAGTGATTTAAGGGAAACACGCAAATGATATAATTTATTGGTCATATCATTTATGGCTTCATTGCATTCATGTTTAGAAAGCTGAGAGAGATCAGTAGTAATTACCTGGTTGCTTGATGAACTGGTTTCATTTTCATCAGAATTAGCCATCAGGGCTAGGTTGACATATTCCACATCATCATCTTCATTTACCCCATCTGCTGCCTAATCATCTTGAGTGAGAAAAGCTCTTTCCTTTTGTTTGAGCAAATCAAAATACTTCTTTTTGTAATCAACTTGCTCAAATTTCTTTTTCTCAGAATTTGGCTTCCTACACTCACTTGCAAAGTGTCCACTAATGCCACAGTTGTAACATTTGAACTTTGATTTGTCCATCATGTTTTTGTTTGGCTTAGTGAACTTTATGTTTTTCCTGAACTTCATTTTTGCAAACCTCCTGGACAGAAAGGCCAAATGTTCTTCAATATCATCAGATTCATCCTGACTGGAATTGTCTTCATCCTCAACAACTTGCTCTTTACCCTTGCTTGATTCTGATTTGCTTGTGCCAATTTTCAGACTTGGCATTATCTTCTCCTCATTCCTGGCTTCCATCTTCTCACTGTCAGCTACAAGAGCAACTGTTCCTCCTTTTCTCTTTCCCTTTTCCAACAGCCCATCCTACTCTATTTCAAGTTCATAAGTCTTCAGAATTCCATATAATCTTTCAAGTGTGAAGTTCTTATAATCTTGAGAATTTCTCAAAGAGACAGTCATGGGCTTCCACTCCTTTGGCAGAGACCTAAGAAATTTTAAGTTGGAATCCTTGACTTGGTACACTCTACCATACAGCTTCAATCCATTCAACAGTTTCTGAAACCTGTTGAAGGTATCATTTAATGATTCACCTTCTTCAAAGTGAAAATATTCATACTGTTGAATAAGAAGCTGCATCTTGTTCTCTCTGACCTGCTCAGTACCTTCACAGATGATTTGTACAGTATCCCAAACTTCCTTTACAGTTTGGCTATTGATGACATTGTCAAACATATCTTGATCTAAGCCATTAAACAAAATGTTCATGGCTCTCTTATCCTTGCGGATTTCTTCCATGTCTTCAATAGTCCATTCTGCTTTTGGCTTGGGAATGGACTGTCCAACAACAACTGTTGCAGTAGCAGCTGTGGCTACTTTGTGAGGGATGTGAGGACCATTTTCAATACAGTTGATGTAGCTTTCATCTTGAGAAAGAAGATGTAAATGCATCTTCACTTTCTAGTGATGATAATTATCTTTTTCCAGGACTGGGATCTTTACACCAATATCCTTCCTACTCATGATGTTAGCAGGAGGATTCTTCTGTGCACTCATGATGTTAGCAGAATAGATCTTTAAACTCTTTGTATGTTAAGAGCTTGCTCTGATACCAATTGTTATTCCCAGTGGACTAACAATGAGATTTACAGAAGGGGGGTTGAATGTAAATCTCAAAACTTTTTCAAGTTTTGAGCAGTTTCCAAGGCTAAGTGTTTGAATGATCAAATGTGTGTGAATTGCTTGAAGCTGATGCAGATAGATATATATTCAAACACAAATGTAATGAGCACAAAGAACTTAAAAACTTTTCTGGTGGATTTGTTGTTCCACCAGAGATGTGTTATTTCAGAAAATCTGTGATTCAAAGAATTAAATCACAGCTGCTTCCTAGTACAAACTAGATGATTTTCTCTTTTGATATTTCTAAACAGCTCAGGAAAATTCATACCTAATTACTAGCTGCTACTTGGTTTATATATCACCAAGTTTACAAGTGAAGACAAACTGTAAAATACAATTGAAAAGATTCTTCACATGTTTCTTCTTCATTTCTCTATCCAATGCAATCTAGGATAATCTGTAAATCTTTGAATACTTCCTTGTTTGTATCAGAATGGAAATGCTGCATTTTCTTGATTCCTCCTAGAGGCTTCCACATTCCACTGTGTCTCTGTCAACCCATGTGCCTCTGTCAGCTTGTGAATTGTCACTATCAACTGCTAATGAACTAAGCATCCGTTGAAGCTTTCATCCGTTGATGCCTTATCCGTTGAGGCTTTATCCGTTGAAGCTTTATCCGTTGATGCATTATCAGTTGAAGTCTTTATCCGTTGAAGCACTTATCCGTTGATGGATATTATCCGTTGAAGCATTAGAGACATCCATTGAAGCTTTGTTTCTTATCCGTTGAAGGTCTTCAATATCGGTTGACCCTTCTTCACTTATACAAAATTACAAGGCATGAAATATTTACACTTAGCCCTCCTATTTGTACATCCATTAGTAGTCAACATGACTGATCATTTCCTAACAACATCTAAGAATTACAGCTTGAAACCAGAGAGTGAAATGTGCTACAATACTAAACTTATTGCTAAGTAAAGCTACTCCTTCAACGGATAGCCAAGATGGTCTTATCCGTTGAGGCTACAAACACTAGATTTCTACTTAAGTGTTTTTCTTAACTTATCACCAAACTAATACACATATTCCTAACAAAATGCCACTTTTATACAACTTAATTTTCTTCTACATTTTGGCTCTAATCAACCATGTAAGGCACTTTTCACTATATTAGAGTCACTTTGCACCCTCTAAGAGTCACTTTTCACCATATATTTGTACAATTAACATGCTAACATCATATACATCCAATTTGACATCCTTTTATCACCTCTTAGTTCCACTTTCGTACAAGTCTATATTGTTCCACATTTTGGTTCTAATCAACCATTTAAGTCACATTTCACCATATTAGAGTCACTTTGCACCCTATAAGAGTCACTTACCACCATATGTATAGTAATTAACATGTGAACATCATATACATCCAATTTAACATCCTTTTACCACCTATTAATGCCACTTTCATACAAGTTAATTTTGTTCTACATTTTGGCTCTAATCAACCATCTAAGGCACTTTTCACCATATTAGAGTCACTTTGCACCCTCTAAGTGTCACTTTCCACCATATATTTGTACAATTAACATGCTAACATCATATACATCCAATTTGACATCCTTTTACCACCTCTTAGTTCCACTTTCATACAAGTCAATATTGTTCCACATTTTGGTTCTAATCAACCATTTAAGTGACGTTTCACCATATTAGAGTCACTTTGCACCCTATAAGTCACTTACCACCATATGTATAGCAATTAACATGTGAACATCATATACATCCAATTTGACATCCTTTTACCATCTATTAATGCCACTTTCATACAAGTTAATTTTGTTCCACATTTTGGCTCTAATCAACCATGTAAGTCATTTTTCACCATATTAGAGTCACTTTGCACCCTATAAGTGTCAATTTCCACCATATATTTGTACAATTAACATGCTAACATCATATACATCCAATTTGACATCCTTTTACCACCTCTTATTTCCACTTTCAAACAAGTCAATATTGTCCCACATTTTGGGTCTAATCAACCATGTAAGTAACATTTCACCATATTAGAGTCACTTTGCACCCTAAAAGAGTCACTTTCCACCGTATATACAACAAATAACATGTTAACATCATATACATCCAATTTGACATCATTTTACCATCAATTAATGCCACTTTCATACAACTTAATTTTGTTCTACATTTTGGCTCTAATCAACCATGTAAGTCACTTTTTACCATATATTTGTACAATTAACATGTTAACATCATATACATCCAATTTGACATCCTTTTACCACCTCTTAGTGTCATTTTCATACAAGTCAATGTTGTTCAATATTTTGGTTATAATCAACCATGTAAGTCACGTTTCACCATATTAGAGTCACTTTGTACCTTATAAGAGTCATTTTCCACCGTATATACAACAATTAACATGTTAACAACATATACATCCAATTTGACATTGTTTTACCATCTATAAATGCCACTTTTATACAAGTTAATTTTGTTCTACATTTTGGCTCTAATCAACCATGTAAGGCACTTTTCACCATATATTTGTACAATTAACATGCTAACATCATATACATCCAATTTGACATCCTTTTATCACCTCTTAGTTCCACTTTCATACAAGTCAATATTGTTCCAAATTTTGGGTCTAATCAACCATGTAAGTCACGTTTCACCATATTAGAGTCACTTTGCACCCTATAAGAGTCACTTTCCACCGTATATACAACAATTAACATGTGAACATCATATACATCCAATTTGACATCCTTTTACCACCTATTAATGCCACTTTCATACAAGTTAATTTTGTTCTACATTTTGGCTCTAATCAACCATCTAAGGCACTTATCACCATATTAAAGTCACTTTGCACCCTTTAAGAGTCACTTTCCACCATATATTTTTACAATTAACATGCTAACATCATATACCTCCAATTTGACATCCTTTTACCACCTCTTAGTTCCACTTTCATACAAGTCAATATTGTTCCAAATTTTGGGTCTAATCAACCATGTAAATCACGTTTCACCATATTAGAGTCACTTTGCACCCTATAAGAGTCACTTTCCACCGTATATACAACAATTAACATGTTAACATCATATACATCCAATTTGACATCATTTTACCATCTATTAATGCCACTTTCATACAACTTAATTTTGTTCTATATTTTGGCACTAATCAACCATGTAAGTCACTTTTCACCATATTAAAATCACTTTTCACCCTATAAGAGTCAGTTTCCACCATATATTTGTACAATTAACATGTTAACATCATATACATCCAATTTTACATCCTTTCACCATCTCTTAGTGCCATCTTCATACATGTCAATATTGTTCAACATTTTGGTTCTAATCAACCATGTAAGTCACGTTTAACCATATTAGAGTCACTTTGCACCCTATAAGAGTCATTTTCCACCGTATATACAACAATTAACATGTTAACATCATATACATCCAATTTGACATCATTTAACCATCTATAAATGCCACTTTTATACAACTTAATTTTGTTCTACATTTTGGCTCTAATCAACCATGTAAGGCGCTTTTCACTATATTAGAGTCACTTTGCACCCTCTAAGAGTCACTTTTCACCATATATTTGTACTATTAACATGCTAACATCATATACTTCCAATTTGACATCCTTTTATCTCCTCTTAGTTCCACTTTTGTACATGTCAATATTGTTCCACATTTTGGTTCTAATCAACCATTTAAGTTACATTTCACCATATTAGAGTCACCTTGCACCCTATAAGAGTCACTTACCACCATATGTATAGCAATTAACATGTGAACATCATATACATCCAATTTGACATCCTTTTACCACCTATTAATGCCACTTTCATACAAGTTAATTTTGTTCTACATTTTGGCTCTAATCAACCATCTAAGGCACTTTTCACCATATTAGAGTCACTTTGCACCCTCTAAGAGTCACTTTCCACCATATATTTGTACAATTAACATGCTAACATCATATACATCCAATTTGACATCCTTTTACCACCTCTTAGTTCCATTTTCATACAAGTCAATATTGTTCCACATTTTGGGTCTAATCAACCTTGTAAGTCACGTTTCACCATATTAGAGTCACTTTGCACCCTATAAGAGTCACTTTCCACCGTATATACAACAATTAACATGTTAATATCATATACATCCAATTTGACATCATTTAACCATCTATTAATGCCACTTTCATACAACTTAATTTTGTTCTATATTTTGGCACTAATCAAACATGTAAATCACTTTTCACCATATTAGATTCACTTTGCACCCTATAAGAGTCCCTTTCCACCATATATTTGTACAATTAACATGTTAAAATCATATACATCCAATTTGACATCCTATTACCACCTCTTAGTGTCATTTTCATACTAGTCAATATTGTTCAACATTATGGTACTAATCAACCATGTAAGTCACGTTTCACCATATTATAGTCACTTTGCACCATATAAGAGTCATTTTCCACCGTATGTACAACAATTAACATGTTAACATCATATACATCTAATTTGACATCGTTTTACCATCTATAAATGCCACTTTTATACAAGTTAATTTTGTTCTACATTTTGGCTCTAATCAACCATGTAAGGCACTTTTCACCATATTAGAGTCACTTTGCACCCTCTAAGAGTCACTTTTCACCATATATTTGTACAATTAACATGCTAACATTATATACATCCAATTTGACATCCTTTTATCACCTCTTAGTTCCACTTTCATACAAGTCAATATTGTTCCACATTTTGGTTCTAATCAACGATTTAACTCACGGTTCACCATATTAGATTCACTTTGCACCTTATAAGAGTCACTTACCACCATATATATAGAAATTAACATGTGAACATCATATACATCCAATTTGACATCGTTTTACCATCTATTAATGCCACTTTCATACAAGTTTATTTTGTTCCACATTTTGGGTCTAATTAATCATCTAAGGCACTTTTCACCATATTAGAGTCACTTTGCACCCTCTAAGAGTCACTTTCCACCATATATTTGTACAATTAACATGGTAACATCATATACATCCAATTTAACATCCTTTTACCACCTCTTAGTTCCACTTTCATACAAATCAATATTGTTCCAAATTTTGGGTCTAATCAACTATGTAAGTCACGTTTCACCATATTAGAGTCACTTTGCACCTTATAAGAGTCACTTTCCACCGTATATACAACAATTAACATGTTAACATCATATACATCCAATTTGACATCATTTTACCATCTATTAATGCCACTTTCATACAACTTAATTTTGTTCTATATTTTGGCTCTAATCAACCATGTAAGTCACTTTTCACCATATTAGAGTCACTTTGCACCCTATAAGAGTCACTTTCCACCATATATTTGTACAATTAATATGTTAACATCATATACATCCAATTTGACATCCTTTTACCATCTCTTAGTGCCATTTTCATACAAGTCAATATAGTTCAACATTTTGGTTCTAATCAACCATGTAAGTTACGTTTCATCATATTAGAGTCACTTTGCACCCTATAAGAGTCATTTTTCACCGTATATACAACAATTAACATGTTAACATCATATACATCCAATTTGACATCGTTTAACCATCTATAAATGCCACTTTTATACAAGTTAATTTTGTTCTACATTTTGGCTCTAATCAACCATGTAAGGCACTTTTCACCATATTAGAGTCACTTTGCACCCTCTAAGAGTCACTTTCCACCATATATTTGTACAATTAACATGCTAACATCATATACATCCAATTTGACATCCTTTTATCACCTCTTAGTTCCACTTTCATACAAGTCAATATTGTTCCACATTTTGGTTCTAATCAACCACTTAAGTCACGTTTCACCATATTATATAAGAGTCACTTACCACCATATGTATAGCAATTAACATGTGAACATCATATATATCGAATTTGACATCCTTTTACCACCTATTAATGCCACTTTCATACAAGGTAATTTTGTTCTACATTTTGGCTCTAATCAACCATCTAAGGCACATTTCACCATATTAGAGTCACTTTGCACCCTCTAAAAGTCACTTTCCACCATATATTTGTACAATTAACATGCTAAATACATCCAATTTGACATCCTTTTACCACCTCTTAGTTCCACTTTCATACAAGTCAATATTGTTCCACATTTCGGGTTTAATCAACCATGTAAGTCACGTTTCACCATATTAGAGTCACTTTGCACTCTATAAGAGTCACTTTCCACCGTAAATACAACAATTAACATGTTAACATCATATACATCCAATTTGACATCATTTTACCATCTATTAATGCCACTTTCATACAACTTAATTTTGTTCAATATTTTGGCTCTAATCAACCATGTAAGTCATTTTTCACCATATTAGAGTCACTTTGCACCCTATAAGAGTCCATTTCCACCATATATTTGTACAATTAACATGTTAACATCATATACATCCAATTTGACATCCTTTTACCATCTCTTAGTGCCATTTTCATGTAAATCAATATTGTTCAACATTTTGGTTCTAATCAACCATGTAAGTCACGTTTCACCATATTAGAGTCACTTTGCACCCTATAAGAGTCATTTTCCACCGTATATACAACAATTAACATGTTAACATCATATACATCATATTTGACATCGTTTAACCATCTATAAATGCCACTTTTATACAAGTTAATTTTGTTCTACATTTTGGCTCTAATCAACCATGTAAGGCACTTTTCACCATATTAGAGTCACTTTGCACCCTCTAAGAGTCACTTTCCACCATATATTTGTACAATTAACATGCTAACATCATATACATCCAATTTGACATCCTTTTATCACCTCTTAGTTCCACTTTCATACCAGTCAATATTATTCCACATTTTGGTTCTAATCATCCATTTAGAGTCACTTTGCACCCTATAAGAGTCACTTACCACCATATGTATAGCAATTAACATGTGAACATCATATACATCCAATTTGACATCCTTTTACCACCTATTAATGCCACTTTCATACAAGTTAATTTTGTTCCACATTTTGGCTCTAATCAACCAAGTCATTTTTAACCATATTAGAGTCACTTTGCACCCTATAAGTGTCAATTTCCACCATATATTTGTACAATTAACATGCTAACATCATATACATCCAATTTGACATCCTTTTACCACCTCTTAGTTCCACTTTCATACAAGTCAATATTGTTCCACATTTTGGGTCTAATCAACCATGTAAGTCACGTTTCACCATATTAGAGTCACTTTGCACCCTATAAGAGTCACTTTCCACCGTATATACAACAATTAACATGTTAACATCATATACATCCAATTTGACATCGTTTTACCATCTATTAATGCCACTTTCATACAACTTAATTTTGTTCTACATTTTTGCTCTAATAAACCATGTAAGTCATTTTTCACCATATTAGCGTCACTTTGCACCCTATAAGAGTCCCTTTCCACCATATATTTGTACAATTAACATGTTAACATCATATACATCCAATTTGACATCCTTTTACCACCTCTTAGTGCCATTTTCATACAATTCAATATTGTTCAACATTTTGGTTCTAATCAACCATGTAAGTCACGTTTCATCATATTAGAATCACTTTGCACCCTATAAGAGTCATTTTCCACCGTATATACAACAATTAACATGTTAACATCATATACATCCAATTTGACATCGTTTTACCATCTATTAATGCCACTTTTATACAAGTTAATTTTGTTCTACATTTTGGCTCTAATCAACCATGTAAGGCACTTTTCACCATATTAGAGTCACTTTGCACCCTCTAAGAGTCACTTTTCACCATATATTTGTACCATTAACATGCTAACATCATATATATCCAATTTGACATCCTTTTATCACCTCTTAGTTCCACTTTCATATAATTCAATATTGTTCCACATTTTGGTTCTAATCAACCATTTAACTCACGTTTCACCATATTAGACTCACTTTGCACCCTATAAGAGTCACTTACCACCATATGTATAGCAATTAACATGTGAACATCATATACATCCAATTTGACATCCTTTTACCACCTATTAATGCCACTTTCATAAAAGTTAATTTTGTTATACATTTTGGCTCTAATCAACCATCTAAGTCATTTTTCACCATATTAGAGTCACTTTGCACCCTCTAAGAGTCACTTTCCACCATATATTTGTACCATTAACAAGCTAACATCATATACATCCAATTTGACATCCTTTTACCACCTCTCAGTTCCACTTTCATACAAGTCAATATTGTTCCACATTTTGGGTCTAATCAACCATGTAAGTCACGTTTCACCATATTAGAGTCACTTTGCACCCTATAAGAGTCACTTTCCACCGTATATACAACAATTAACATGTTAACATCATATACATCCAATTTGACATCATTTTACCATCTATTAATGCCACTTTCATACAACTTAATTTTGTTCAATATTTTGGCTCTAATCAACCATATAAGTCACTTTTCACCATATCAGAGTCACTTTGCACCCTATAAGAGTCCTTTTTCACCATATATTTGTACAATTAACATGTTAACATCATATACATCCTATTTGACATCCTTTTACCATCTCTTAGTGCCATTTTCATACAAATCAATATTGTTCAACATTTTGGTTCTAATCAACCATGTAAGTCACGTTTCACCATATTAGAGTCACTTTGCACCCTATAAGAGTCATTTTCCACCGTATATACTACAATTAACATGTTAACATCATATACATCCAATTTGACATCGTTTAACCATCTATAAATGCCACTTTTATACGAGTTAATTTTGTTCTACAATTTGACTCTAATCAACCATATAAGGCACTTTTCACCATATTAGAGTCAGTTTGCACCCTCTAAGAGTCACTTTCCACCATATATTTGTACAATTAACATGCTAACATCATATACATCCAATTTGACATCCTTTTATCACCTCTTAGTTCCACTTTCATACAAGTCAATATTGTTCCACATTTTGGTTCTAATCAACCATTTAAGTCACGTTTCACCATATTAGAGTCACTTTGCACCCTATAAGAGTCACTTACCACCATATGTATAGAAATTAACATGTGAACATCATATACATCCAATTTGACATCTTTTTACCACCTATTAATGCCACTTTCATACAAGTTAATTTTGTTCCACATTTTGGCTCTAATCAACCAAGTCATTTTTAACCATATTAGAGTCACTTTGCACCCTATAAGTGTCAATTTCCACCATATATTTGTACAATTAACATGCTAACATCATATACATCCAATTTGACATCCTTTTACCACCTCTTAGTTCCACTTTCATACAAGTCAATATTGTTCCACATTTTGGGTCTAATCAACTATGTAAGTCACGTTTCACTATATTAGAGTCACTTTGCACCATATAAGAGTCACTTTCCACTGTATATACAACAATTAACATGTTAACATCATATACATCCAATTTGACATCGTTTTAGCATCTATTAATGCCACTTTCATACAACTTAATTTTGTTCTACATTTTTGCTCTAATCAACCATGTAAGTCACTTTTCACCATATTAGCGTCACTTTGCACCCTATAAGAGTCCCTTTCCACCAAATATTTGTACAACTAACATGTTAACATCATATACATCCAATTTGACATCCTTGTAACACCTCTTAGTGCCATTTTCATACAATTCAATATTGTTCAACATTTTGGTTCTAATCAACCATGTAAGTCACGTTTCATCATATTAGAATCACTTTGCACCCTATAAGAGTCATTTTCCACCGTATATACAACAATTAACATGTTAACATCATATACATCCAATTTGACATCGTTTTACCATCTATTAATGCCACTTTTATACAAGTTAATTTTGTTCTACATTTTGGCTCTAATCAACCATGTAAGGCACTTTTCACCATATTAGAGTCACTTTGCACCCTCTAAGAGTCACTTTTCACCATATATTTGTACCATTAACATGCTAACATCATATATATCCAATTTGACATCCTTTTATCACCTCTTAGTTCCACTTTCATATAATTCAATATTGTTCCACATTTTGGTTCTAATCAACCATTTAACTCACGTTTCACCATATTAGACTCACTTTGCACCCTATAAGAGTCACTTACCACCATATGTATAGCAATTAACATGTGAACATCATATACATCCAATTTGACATCCTTTTACCACCTATTAATGCCACTTTCATAAAAGTTAATTTTGTTATACATTTTGGCTCTAATCAACCATCTAAGTCATTTTTCACCATATTAGAGTCACTTTGCACCCTCTAAGAGTCACTTTCCACCATATATTTGTACCATTAACAAGCTAACATCATATACATCCAATTTGACATCCTTTTACCACCTCTCAGTTCCACTTTCATACAAGTCAATATTGTTCCACATTTTGGGTCTAATCAACCATGTAAGTCACGTTTCACCATATTAGAGTCACTTTGCACCCTATAAGAGTAACTTTCCACCGTATATACAACAATTAACATGTTAACATCATATACATCCAATTTGACATCATTTTACCATCTATTAATGCCACTTTCATACAACTTAATTTTGTTCAATATTTTGGCTCTAATCAACCATATAAGTCACTTTTCACCATATCAGAGTCACTTTGCACCCTATAAGAGTCCTTTTTCACCATATATTTGTACAATTAACATGTTAACATCATATACATCCTATTTGACATCCTTTTACCATCTCTTAGTGCCATTTTCATACAAATCAATATTGTTCAACATTTTGGTTCTAATCAACCATGTAAGTCACGTTTCACCATATTAGAGTCACTTTGCACCCTATAAGAGTCATTTTCCACCGTATATACAACAATTAACATGTTAACATCATATACATCCAATTTGACATCGTTTAACCATCTATAAATGCCACTTTTATACGAGTTAATTTTGTTCTACAATTTGACTCTAATCAACCATATAAGGCACTTTTCACCATATTAGAGTCAGTTTGCACCCTCTAAGAGTCACTTTCCACCATATATTTGTACAATTAACATGCTAACATCATATACATCCAATTTGACATCCTTTTATCACCTCTTAGTTCCACTTTCATACAAGTCAATATTGTTCCACATTTTGGTTCTAATCAACCATTTAAGTCACGTTTCACCATATTAGAGTCACTTTGCACCCTATAAGAGTCACTTACCACCATATGTATAGAAATTAACATGTGAACATCATATACATCCAATTTGACATCTTTTTACCACCTATTAATGCCACTTTCATACAAGTTAATTTTGTTCCACATTTTGGCTCTAATCAACCAAGTCATTTTTAACCATATTAGAGTCACTTTGCACCCTATAAGTGTCAATTTCCACCATATATTTGTACAATTAACATGCTAACATCATATACATCCAATTTGACATCCTTTTACCACCTCTTAGTTCCACTTTCATACAAGTCAATATTGTTCCACATTTTGGGTCTAATCAACTATGTAAGTCACGTTTCACCATATTAGAGTCACTTTGCACCATATAAGAGTCACTTTCCACTGTATATACAACAATTAACATGTTAACATCATATACATCCAATTTGACATCGTTTTAGCATCTATTAATGCCACTTTCATACAACTTAATTTTGTTCTACATTTTTGCTCTAATCAACCATGTAAGTCACTTTTCACCATATTAGCGTCACTTTGCACCCTATAAGAGTCCCTTTCCACCAAATATTTGTACAACTAACATGTTAACATCATATACATCCAATTTGACATCCTTGTAACACCTCTTAGTGCCATTTTCATACAATTCAATATTGTTCAACATTTTGGTTCTAATCAACCATGTAAGTCACGTTTCATCATATTAGAATCACTTTGCACCCTATAAGAGTCATTTTCCACCGTATATACAACAATTAACATGTTAACATCATATACATCCAATTTGACATCAGTTTACCATCTATTAATGCCACTTTTATACAAGTTAATTTTGTTATACATTTTGGCTCTAATCAACCATGTAAGGCACTTTTCACCATATTAGAGTCACTTTGCACCCTCTAAGAGTCACTTTTCACCATATATTTGTACCATTAACATGCTAATATCATATATATCCAATTTGACATCCTTTTATCACCTCTTAGTTCCACTTTCATATAATTCAATATTGTTCCACATTTTGGTTCTAATCAACCATTTAACTCACGTTTCACCATATTAGACTCACTTTGCACCCTATAAGAGTCACTTACCACCATATGTATAGCAATTAACATGTGAACATCATATACATCCAATTTGACATCCTTTTACCACCTATTAATGCCACTTTCATAAAAGTTAATTTTGTTATACATTTTGGCTCTAATCAACCATCTAAGTCATTTTTCACCATATTAGAGTCACTTTGCACCCTCTAAGAGTCACTTTCCACCATATATTTGTACCATTAACAAGCTAACATCATATACATCCAATTTGACATCCTTTTACCACCTCTCAGTTCCACTTTCATACAAGTCAATATTGTTCCACATTTTGGGTCTAATCAACCATGTAAGTCACGTTTCACCATATTAGAGTCACTTTGCACCCTATAAGAGTCACTTTCCACCGTATATACAACAATTAACATGTTAACATCATATACATCCAATTTGACATCATTTTACCATCTATTAATGCCACTTTCATACAACTTAATTTTGTTCAATATTTTGGCTCTAATCAACCATATAAGTCACTTTTCACCATATCAGAGTCACTTTGCACCCTATAAGAGTCCTTTTTCACCATATATTTGTACAATTAACATGTTAACATCATATACATCCTATTTGACATCCTTTTACCATCTCTTAGTGCCATTTTCATACAAATCAATATTGTTCAACATTTTGGTTCTAATCAACCATGTAAGTCACGTTTCACCATATTAGAGTCACTTTGCACCCTATAAGAGTCATTTTCCACCGTATATACAACAATTAACATGTTAACATCATATACATCCAATTTGACATCGTTTAACCATCTATAAATGCCACTTTTATACGAGTTAATTTTGTTCTACAATTTGACTCTAATCAACCATATAAGGCACTTTTCACCATATTAGAGTCAGTTTGCACCCTCTAAGAGTCACTTTCCACCATATATTTGTACAATTAACATGCTAACATCATATACATCCAATTTGACATCCTTTTATCACCTCTTAGTTCCACTTTCATACAAGTCAATATTGTTCCACATTTTGGTTCTAATCAACCATTTAAGTCACGTTTCACCATATTAGAGTCACTTTGCACCCTATAAGAGTCACTTACCACCATATGTATAGAAATTAACATGTGAACATCATATACATCCAATTTGACATCTTTTTACCACCTATTAATGCCACTTTCATACAAGTTAATTTAGTTCCACATTTTGGCTCTAATCAACCAAGTCATTTTTAACCATATTAGAGTCACTTTGCACCCTATAAGTGTCAATTTCCACCATATATTTGTACAATTAACATGCTAACATCATATACATCCAATTTGACATCCTTTTACCACCTCTTAGTTCCACTTTCATACAAGTCAATATTGTTCCACATTTTGGGTCTAATCAACTATGTAAGTCACGTTTCACCATATTAGAGTCACTTTGCACCATATAAGAGTCACTTTCCACTGTATATACAACAATTAACATGTTAACATCATATACATCCAATTTGACATCGTTTTAGCATCTATTAATGCCACTTTCATACAACTTAATTTTGTTCTACATTTTTGCTCTAATCAACCATGTAAGTCACTTTTCACCATATTAGCGTCACTTTGCACCCTATAAGAGTCCCTTTCCACCAAATATTTGTACAACTAACATGTTAACATCATATACATCCAATTTGACATCCTTGTAACACCTCTTAGTGCCATTTTCATACAATTCAATATTGTTCAACATTTTGGTTCTAATCAACCATGTAAGTCACGTTTCATCATATTAGAATCACTTTGCACCCTATAAGAGTCATTTTCCACCGTATATACAACAATTAACATGTTAACATCATATACATCCAATTTGACATCATTTTACCATCTATTAATGCCACTTTTATACAAGTTAATTTTGTTATACATTTTGGCTCTAATCAACCATGTAAGGCACTTTTCACCATATTAGAGTCACTTTGCACCCTCTAAGAGTCACTTTTCACCATATATTTGTACCATTAACATGCTAACATCATATATATTCAATTTGACATCCTTTTATCACCTCTTAGTTCCACTTTCATATAATTCAATATTGTTCCACATTTTGGTTCTAATCAACCATTTAACTCACGTTTCACCATATTAGACTCACTTTGCACCCTATAAGAGTCACTTACCACCATATGTATAGCAATTAACATGTGAACATCATATACATCCAATTTGACATCCTTTTACCACCTATTAATGCCACTTTCATAAAAGTTAATTTTGTTATACATTTTGGCTCTAATCAACCATCTAAGTCATTTTTCACCATATTAGAGTCACTTTGCACCCTCTAAGAGTCACTTTCCACCATATATTTGTACCATTAACAAGCTAACATCATATACATCCAATTTGACATCCTTTTACCACCTCTCAGTTCCACTTTCATACAAGTCAATATTGTTCCACATTTTGGGTCTAATCAACCATGTAAGTCACGTTTCACCATATTAGAGTCACTTTGCACCCTATAAGAGTCACTTTCCACCGTATATACAACAATTAACATGTTAACATCATATACATCCAATTTGACATCATTTTACCATCTATTAATGCCACTTTCATACAACTTAATTTTGTTCAATATTTTGGCTCTAATCAACCATATAAGTCACTTTTCACCATATCAGAGTCACTTTGCACCCTATAAGAGTCCTTTTTCACCATATATTTGTACAATTAACATATTAACATCATATACATCCTATTTGACATCCTTTTACCATCTCTTAGTGCCATTTTCATACAAATCAATATTGTTCAACATTTTGGTTCTAATCAACCATATAAGTCACGTTTCACCATATTAGAGTCACTTTGCACCCTACAAGAGTCATTTTCCACCGTATATACAACAATTAACATGTTAACATCATATACATCCAATTTGACATCGTTTAACCATCTATAAATGCCACTTTTATACGAGTTAATTTTGTTCTACAATTTGACTCTAATCAACCATATAAGGCACTTTTCACCATATTAGAGTCAGTTTGCACCCTCTAAGAGTCACTTTCCACCATATATTTGTACAATTAACATGCTAACATCATATACATCCAATTTGACATCCTTTTATCACCTCTTAGTTCCACTTTCATACAAGTCAATATTGTTCCACATTTTGGTTCTAATCAACCATTTAAGTCACGTTTCACCATATTAGAGTCACTTTGCACCCTATAAGAGTCACTTACCACCATATGTATAGAAATTAACATGTGAACATCATATACATCCAATTTGACATCTTTTTACCACCTATTAATGCCACTTTCATACAAGTTAATTTTGTTCCACATTTTGGCTCTAATCAACCAAGTCATTTTTAACCATATTAGAGTCACTTTGCACCCTATAAGTGTCAATTTCCACCATATATTTGTACAATTAACATGCTAACATCATATACATCCAATTTGACATCCTTTTACCACCTCTTAGTTCCACTTTCATACAAGTCAATATTGTTCCACATTTTGGGTCTAATCAACTATGTAAGTCACGTTTCACCATATTAGAGTCACTTTGCACCATATAAGAGTCACTTTCCACTGTATATACAACAATTAACATGTTAACATCATATACATCCAATTTGACATCGTTTTAGCATCTATTAATGCCACTTTCATACAACTTAATTTTGTTCTACATTTTTGCTCTAATCAACCATGTAAGTCACTTTTCACCATATTAGCGTCACTTTGCACCCTATAAGAGTCCCTTTCCACCAAATATTTGTACAACTAACATGTTAACATCATATACATCCAATTTGACATCCTTGTAACACCTCTTAGTGCCATTTTCATACAATTCAATATTGTTCAACATTTTGGTTCTAATCAACCATGTAAGTCACGTTTCATCATATTAGAATCACTTTGCACCCTATAAGAGTCATTTTCCACCGTATATACAACAATTAACATGTTAACATCATATACATCCAATTTGACATCATTTTACCATCTATTAATGCCACTTTTATACAAGTTAATTTTGTTCTACATTTTGGCTCTAATCAACCATGTAAGACACTTTTCACCATATTAGAGTCACTTTGCACCCTCTAAGAGTCACTTTTCACCATATATTTGTACAATTAACATGCTAACATCATATACATCCAATTTGACATCCTTTTATCACCTCTTAGTTCCACTTTAATATAATTCAATATTGTTCCACATTTTGGTTCTAATCAACCATTTAACTCACGTTTCACCATATTAGAGTCACTTTGCACCCTATAAGAGTCACTTACCACCATATGTATAGCAATTAACATGTGAACATCATATACATCCAATTTGACATCGTTTTACCATCAATTAATGCCACTTTCATACATGTTAATTTTGTTCCACATTTTGGCTCTAATTAACCATCTAAGACACTTTTCACCATATTGGAGTCACTTTGCAGCCTCTAAGAGTAACTTTCCACCATATATTTGTACAATTAACATGCTAACATCATATACATCCAATTTGACATCCTTTTACCAACTCTTAGTTCAACTTTCATACAAGTCAATATTGTTCCAAATTTTGGGTCTAATCAACCATGTAAGTCACGTTTCACCATATTAGAGTCAGTTTGCACCCTATAAGAGTCACTTTCCTTCGTATATACAACAACTAACATGTTAACATCATATACATCCAATTTGACATCATTTTATCATCTATTAATGCCACTTTCATACAACTTAATTTTGTTCTATATTTTGGCTCTAATCAACCTTGTAAGTCACTTTCCACCATATTAGAGTCACTTTGCACCCTATAAGAGTCACTTTCCACCATATATTTGTACAATACACATGTTACCATCATATACATCCAATGTGACATCCTTTTACCATCTCTTAGTGCCATTTTCATACAAGTCAATATAGTTCAACATTTTGGTTCTAATCAACCATGTAAGTTACGTTTCACCATATTAGAGTCACTTTTCACCCTATAAGAGTCATTTTCCACCGTTGTTATGGATGAAAAACTAAGGTTATTATTTGCTATATTTATTACCAAGATTCGGGAGCTCAAGGCCTTTAATGGCTGCTCTCGTGTTTCGTAGCTTAATTCTGCCTTTACGAGATGCCTACGTATCTCTGTGAATTAGAGAATCAAGCCAAAAAACGTAGTTCTGATTTGTGGGGTGAGCCCCTTATATAGATGTTGGGAGTCCTTGAATTGGACTTGGTATAGGAGACTTGGTGGGCAAGTCTCATAATTAGAATGGACTTTGAAGTCCTAGATAGTAGGAAACTGATTTCTTATCCTTTTAGGTCCCCTTGAGGCTAATCTATAAGGATTTATATCCTTATCGGGACTCTTCTCAATAGCTGATTTTTTCCTTATTAATTAATTACGAAATTAATTAATAATCAGGGCTTTTGGGCCTTCTTTATTTCATCAGGCCTGATCTCCATCAGGCTTAACCTTTCTGGTCTGAGTATCATATATCTTTTTACTGGGCATGGCAGCCCACACCTTGCAGTATTAAATTATACTATCATAATTTATTTATCCCTATCATTTGCCCCCCAACTTTTGGGAAACATTTGGTTTCGCAGAAGTTAAGTCTATTTATTCCCTTACAGGGTTTCGTTTTTGCGTAAAGTGTGGAGCGACCTACACATTTACAATGAATTTTCCTTTTATTCAGGAATTATCTTAATTTCCCGGAATTTTCCCTTATTTCCGGGATTTTTCCCTAATTTCCGGGATTTTTCCCTAATTTTCTGGATTTTTCCCTTAATTTCTGGATTTTTCCTAATTTTCTGGGATTTTTCCTTAATTTCTGGATTTTTCCCTAATTTCTGGATTTTTCAGATTTCCAGCCCTTTTTCGACCAGGATCCTAGTCGAAATTTCGACCTGGATCCTAGTCGAAACAGGGGTCAGCCTTGCCATCCTGGTCTAAGGAATTCGACTAGGATCCACGACCTGGAATTCGACCAGGATCCTAGTCGAACTTTCGACCTGGATCTAGGACCTGGAATTCGACCAGGATCCTAGTCAAAATTTCGACCTGGATCTAGGTCGAAATTTCCCCCACTTTTTTTTCAGCTTCTGGTCATGAGCCTATTGACTAGGATTTCGACTAGGATTCTAGTCGACATTTCGACCTGAATCCTGCTAGAAAATTCTTTGGTTTTCTTGTTTCCTGGTCGAAGGATTTCGACTAGGATCCACGACCTGGATTTTGACCAAGATCCTAGTCGAACTTCGACCTGGGTTTTTAATCCTTATTCTTGAAAGATGCTTGGCTAATTCGACCTCATTCCTGGTCGAGGTTTCGACCTCAATTCAGTCCTATTTTTTCCGTTGTTTTCGTGTATCTAGTCGACAAGTTTCGGGCAGGATTCACGACCTGGAATTCGACCTGAATCCTAGTCTTTTTTATCCGTTATTTCGGGTGCCTGCTCGAAAGTTTTCGAGCAGGATTCACGACCTGGAATTCGACTTGAATCCTGGTCTTCCACTAGCCTTTTTTATTTGGCTTTAATTTAAGGTATTGTATTTTCCAAATCCTAATTGGATTTGGGCCTGGCCTTTTTTATTGGGCCTTATTGAGTTTTTCCAAATATTACCGGGCCTCTTTTATTGGGTTTTTCCAAAGCTTACTGGGCCTCCTTTATTGGGCTTCTCCAAAACTTACTAGGCCTCCTTTATTGGGCTTCTCCAAAACTTACTGGGCCTCCTTCATTGGGCTTTATATTGATCTGTTTATAATCCTCTAGAATCCTTGGAATATTCTGGAATGTTCCTTTTTCTGGGCTTTTTCCATGGGCCTTTGTCCTTAATGGGCTTTCGTCCCTTCAACTTCCTTTTCCTCTTATATAAAGAACTGAGGAGAGGCTACTACTTCTTACCTTCTCATTTCTAAGTTTTCTTCTTTCTCCTCCTGCTAAGATTCTCAGAGCAATAACAGCAAGTCGGAGCTCAAGGCCTTTTTCAGGAGTGCTTCTTAAGGTAAAATTCCTCCCTTTGCTTTTCGTGTCTATTTTTCCATTGTGTGCCGTTTTAAGATAGCCTGTTTACGTGCCCCTTTCTTTTTTCAGATGGCTGACAAAAAAATGACTCGTTTGGCCAAGATGAACATGGCTAGAAAGTCCAACGAATTTCCCATTCGATCGAGGTATACTTCTTTAATCGATATGATCAACACTCGAGGGGACGAGTACCCGACTGATGCGCATCTGGACGCGCACGATCATATCAGTGCCTTACGAGACCCCAAGGAGCTGGAAAAGTTGAGCAGCTGCTTCAGAATCAAGGAACCTTTTAAGCTGGTTCTTGCAGGTCCGGCCGACAGGGCCTGTCAGTGGAAGAAGGACGCGCTATGCGTCTATAGGGATACTCTAAGGGCAGGTATCAGACTCCCTGTTCATCCATTCATTCCTTTGCTACTGGCTGATGTGGGCATCAGCCCTTGCCAACTTCCCCCTAATTCTTGGAGGCTGATTCTGTGCTATCTGTCGCAATGCGCCAAGCACAATGTCCCCACATATGTTGTTGTCTTCAGAAAGATTTTTCAGTTCAAGAATAGCCCTGATAAAAGTCCGGGTTGGGTTTCTATAAATCAGCGCCCCACTATCCCCCATATCGTGAATGGGAAGTCCATCCCTGACAACAACTTGGGGTGGAAGAAAGATTTCTTGTTCATTGTTTGAGAAGGTGGAGATTGGGGCTCCCTGTTTCGATCATCCTTTGGGTTGGCCGTGGACGGGAGCCCAAATGATATAACTTTGTCTGAGGAGGAGGCTAGAGCTTTCAACCTCCTTACACAAGACAACGGTACTTCCCATTCTTGGGATCTTATCCAGGAGACCGTCTTGGTAGAACGCGGCCTCTCGCCCGTTCATAAGAAAAGTAAGTTCCCTTTCTTACCTCCTTTATTTCCTTCATTTTTTATTCCATTGATCTTCAACTGACTTCGTTTGTTGCAGTGGCTGAGAAGATTGAGGAGGCTACTAAGCCTAAGGACCTGGAGACAACCAGGATGAAGAGGGCTGAGAAGGTCTTTAAAGACCCTCGACTTGGTGATCACTTCCCTGAGTTCCTCCTTCAGGCAATGGAGCCAAGCGAGGAAGGCCCCATCCAAGTTTTGCGCACCAAGCAGAGGCCAGGGGCCTATTTTCAACCTGCTTGGGGGATCCGGGGCAAGGACTCAATCGTGGGCAGCACGGCGCTGTCCAAGGAATGGTCTAAGCATTCCATCTCCCCGGTGGACTAT
Source organism: Apium graveolens (assembly GCF_009905375.1). NCBI lineage: Eukaryota > Viridiplantae > Streptophyta > Magnoliopsida > Apiales > Apiaceae > Apium > Apium graveolens. The sequence continues at coordinate 475,317 of NC_133655.1, read as the reverse complement.
CAAGATTTTGTCCTTCAACAGGACTTAGAGGGGAATGAGCTATTTGGAGCCCAGGCTCTGGCGACGGTACGTTCTTTACCTATGCCCTTCATACTTATCTTTCCATGTTTCTTTTCTAAACTTCTGCCGTTTCTCTTGCAGGCTAACGCCCATTTCCAAGGGGCAATTCACCAAGCTAAGGCTTGGAAGGTTGGCCTGGAAGATGCCAACAAGAAGTTGGAGGAGGCCAACCAAAAAATAGAGGCCCTTGAAGCTCAACTGGCCTCTTCCACTTCTGACCTGGAAACGGCCCGGGCAGAAAATGTCATTCTGAAGGCGCAGAAGGACAAAGCTTTTGATGGCTGGATGGACACCCAGGAATTCAAAGACCTGATGATGGAGCATGATGCCCTTCTTCACCCAGTTAGCTACAAAGAGGGCTAGGACGCTGCTGTGGAGGCCATCCAGGATGATTTTCCAGAGGTCCTCGAGCAGTCCTCCTTTCCTTGCCCTGTGCGAGTTCCAGAGCTTGGAGGTGTTACTGAGAAGCTTGCTGATATGATCAAGGATGGAGAGGAGGAAGATTCTTCCGAAGAGGAGCTTGAGCTTGTCGCTAAGAAGGCCAGGGTGGAAGAGCCTCTAAGAGCAGCGCCTCAGCAGCAAGCATCTCCCGCAGAGGGAACCTCAACAGGGACTTCGGAGGGGACGACCGAGACGTCCGAAAGAACGACTGAGACATCCGAGGAGACTTCGGATAGTGGTTCCGAGGAATCTCAGTCTTCCAAGGCCTAAGTTTTTTTTTGTATATCTTCTTTTTGAACTTCATTCATATCAGAACTTGTTACCCTCCGGGGTTATATTTCATATGTTGCTTTTCTTGTCTCTTTCTATTTTAACTTTACAATTTTGAACTTTAAACATCCTTAGATTGAAATAATTTCAAACTCTTTAATATGAAGTCTGGTTTTCCAAAACCTTACACAGCATGGGTTCGACCCTAATGAACAATAACTAGACAATGTAAATTCTACTGGAATATAAAATCCTACGCAAGCAAAGCTTCAAGGTGCTTTTAAACCTACTTGTCACAATGACAAGTGAGAATCGTACTTCGCCTATCTTATACGTAGTAAACCTTCAAGTTTTGTGCGTGCCAGGTCCTCGAGACTTCCAAACCATCCATAGTTTCCAGCTTGTAGGTTCCTCTACCCTGAACGCTCTTGACTCTGTACGGCCCTTCCCAATTCGGGGCAAGCTTTCCTTTCTGTCCGACACCAGAAGCCTCTATTTTTCTCAAGACTAGATCACCTTGTTTAAAAAACCTCTCTTTAACCCTTAGGTTGTAGTAGAATGAAGCTTTTTTCTGATATTCTACTATCTTTGCATGTGCTTTATCTCGCACTTCATCGATTAAATCCAGGGCTAACCTCTGCCCTTCCTCATTTTCTTACTCATCGAAAACCTGAATCCTTGGAGAGGAATGTGATATCTCTACTGGAACTACTGCTTCTGCCCCATATGCCAACATGAAGGGAGTTGCTCCTGTCGTGACTCTACAGGTAGTCCTGTAGGCCCATAATATTGGAAGTATTTCATCCACCCAATTATTTCTTGACTTCTCGATCCTCTTCTTTAGTCCATCCAGGATTATCCGATTTGCTACCTTTGCTTGCCCATTGGCTTGCGGGTGAGCCACAGAGGTGAATCGTAGCTCAATTTCATTTTCTTCACAATACTTCTTGAATTCCTCATTGTTGAATTGTGTTCCATTGTCAGTGACGAGGATACGGGGAATTCCATATCGGCACATAATGTTTTCCCACAGTAATTGTGCAACCTGCTTAGTTGTGATCTTGGCCAAGGGTTTGGCTTCGATCCACTTGGTGAAATAATCAATGGCTACAATCAGAAATTTCCTTTGTGTTGTGGCCATGGGAAAAGGCCCCAAAATATCCATTCCCCACATAGCAAAAGGAATCGGTGAGTTGATAGAGGTCAGCATCTCGGGGGGTTGTCTAACAACAGGTGCATGCTTTTGACAGCGGTCACATTTCTTCACGTATTCTTTGGCATCAGCCATCATTTCTGGCCAATAAAAACCTAAACGAGTTATCTTATGAGCCAAGGCCCTGCCCCCCAAGTGTTGTCCACAAATACCTTCATGCACTTCTTCAAGAGCCAAGCGTGCCTAATCGGGCCTGAGACACCTCAAGTAGGGAACCACGAAAGATCTTTTGTAAAGAATCCCATCTATCAAAGAGTACCTTAGTGCCCGAACAGTTAACTTCCGTGCTTCAGTTGCATCGCTTGGCAACCAACCGGTCTGAATGTGAGCCTTGATGGGATCAATCCATGACGTCCCCAAGCCTATGGGAGCCACTAGCTTAACATCTATGCTTCGTGTCTTCAAAACACGGAAGTACACACTTCCTGAACTTTCTTCAATCTCAGACGAAGCGAACTTTGATAGCACATCTGCCTTAACATTTTCTTCCCTTGGAATGTGTTCAACATGGCATTCATTAAATTGGGTCATCACAGCCAAGTACAAAAATAAAACTTCACTCAGAACTGGCTTAGCCAACAACGGGGCCTGGGCCATATACTTCTTTAATTCTTCAAATGCCTTCTGTTTTCCTCACTCCATACAAAGTCTTTGATGTTCTTTAGTGATTTGAAGAATGTCAAGCACTTGTCTCCTGACTTGGAGATGAATCGTCCTAGCGCCGCAACCCTTCATGTGAGCTTCTGAACATCCGTGACAGTTTTTGGTGGTTCCATATCCAGGATTGCCTTTATTTTATCGGGGTTAGCCTCAATTCCCCTCTTTGAGACCATCAATCCCAAGAATTTTCCAGATCCTACTCCGAAAGCACACTTCGTAGGATTCAACATCATCTTGTGGTACCTTAGGACCTCAAAAGCTTCCCTCAAATGGGTTATATGATCAGTCTTTACTAGACTCTTGACTAGCATGTCATCAACATAGACTTCCATAGTCTTTCCAATAAGATTCTTAAAAATTTTATTCACCAACCTCTGATAGGTGGCTCCTGCATTCTTGAGACCAAACGCCATAACAAGATAACAATAAACACCAAAGTCAGTGATAAATGATACCTTTGGAATGTCATCCTTATGCATTTTGATCTGATTGTATCCGCTAAATCCATCCATGAAACTCAGCATCTCATGTCCAGCAGTGGCATCAATCAAAATATCAATTCTAGGCAGCGGGAAACAGTCTTTGGGGCATGCATCATTCAGATCAGTGAAGTCTATACACATCCTCCACTTTCCATTAGCCTTCTTCACCATTACAGGGTTTGCTAACCACTCCGAAAATTGAATCTCCTCAATGAAACCAGCCTCTAAGAGCTTTTCTACTTCCTGTTTTATAGCTTCTTGTCTTTCCGGGGCAAAATTTTTTTTCTTTTGTTTCACTGTCTTCCGGCTTGGATCCACGTTTAGCTTGTGAGTAATTAACTCCGGGTCTATGCCTGGCATATCAGCTGCTGACCATGCAAACACATCACTATTTTTGTTATAGATAAGAAATCAAGGTTATTACTTGCTGTATTTAATACTAAGATTCGGGAGCTCAAGGCCTTTAATGGCTGCTCTCGTGTTTCGTGACTCAATCTGCCTTTACGAGATGCCTACGTATCTCTGTGAATTAGAGAATCAAGCCAAAAAATATAGTTCTGATTTGTGGGGTGAGACCCCTTATATAGATGTTGGTGGTCCTTGAATTGGACTTGGTATAGGAGACTTGGTGGGCAAGTCTCATAATTAGAATGGACTTTGGAGTCCTAGATAGTAGGAAACTGATTCCTTATCCTTTTAGGTCCCCTTGAGGCTTATCTATAAGGATTTATATCCTTATCAGGACTCTTCTCAACAGCTGATTTTTCCCTTATTAATTAATTACGAAATTAATTAATAATCAGGGCTTTTGGGCCATTTTTATTCGACCAGACCTGATCTGGTCCATCAGGCTTAACCTTTCTGGTCTGAATATCAAACATCTTCTTATTGGGTCTAGCAGCCCATTATCAGGATTTATTTATCCCTATCATTTGCCCCCCAACTTTTGGGAAACATTGACTATGTTTCGCAGAAGTTAAGTCTATTCATGCCCTTACAGGGTTTCGTTCTTGCGTAAAGTGTGGAGCGACCTACACGTTTACAACGAATTTTTCCTTTTATTTAGGAATTATTTTGATTTCCAGGAATTTTTCCCTTATTTCCGGGATTTTTCCCTAATTTCTGGAATTTTCCCTAATTTTTCTGGGATTTTTCCTTATTTTTCTGGGATTTATCCTTAATTTCTGGATTTTTCCCTTAATTTCTGGATTTTTCCCTTAATTTCTGGGATTTATCCTTAATTTCTGGATTTTTTCCCTAATTTCTGGGATTTTCCCTAATTTTCTGGGATTTTTCCTTAATTTCTGGATTTTTCCCTAATTTTCTGGGATTTATCCTTAATTTCTGGATTTTTTCCCTAATTTTTCTGGCTTAAAATCGATCAGAATGCATTCAAAATCGATCAGGATGCAGACAAAATCGATCAGGATGCAGCCAAAATCGATCAGGATCCTGATCGAATTAGCTCAGGATCTTACACTCTGGTCGACAGGATTCCTGATCGATTTCGATCAGGATTCTGACCGAATTGGCCTTCAAAGTGACACCCTAGTCGATGCTTAATCGACCAGGACTCCTGATCGATTTCGATCAGGACTCTGAACGAATTAAATGGCTCTCGACCATTCTGATTGAATGGAATATCGATCAGGACTCTGTTCTCCGTCGATCAGGACTCTGATCGATCTTAGGGGATTTCTTCCCTCCTGTTCGAATAAGATATCGATCAAGACTCTCTTCTGTATCGATCAGGACTCTGATCGATCATAGGGGATTTCTTCCCTCCTGTTCGAATAGCATATCAATCAGGACTCTCTTCTCTGTCGATCAGGACTCTGATCGATCTTAGGAGATTTCTTCCCTCATGTTCGAATAAGATATCGATCAGGACTCTCTTCTCTGTCGATCAGGACTCTGATCGATCTTAGGAGATTTCTTCCCTCCTGTTCGAATAAGATATCGATCAGGACTCTCTTCTCTGTCGATCAGGACTCTGATCGATCTTAGGGGACTTCTTCTCTCCTGTTCGAATAAGATATCGATCAGGACTCTCTTTTGCATCGATCAGGACTCTAATCGAACCATATTAAGGTTCTGGTCGATTTTTGACTTTTTAAATTCCACAGGAGCTTCTAGATTGTTCCTGATACTTCTTGTAGATGGGCCTTTAGGTTGGGCCTGGCTAAATGGGCCTAAAAACGCCTCGTATTCCGAGCTTTTCGCCTATATAAGTGTAGTGTGGAGTGAGAATCCTCACTTCACTTCCCACTTCTCATTTCATCTCACATTTTTCTCTAAAGTTCTCCCTTTTGAAGGCGATTTCCGGCGACCAAAGCCACCGCAGCTCCTCCATTCTCAAGTATTTCTGGGTTTCAAGCCTTCAACCGAAGCATATTAATGGCGGACCGTGACCTAGCTCGTTTGCAGAAGATGAATGTCTCTAAGAGAGGTACAAACATCCAAATTCAATCTCCATATACTTCCCTCATTGATATGATTAACTCGAGAGGTGATGAATATCCTTCTCTGTCTGAGTTAGATTCGTATAATCATGGTAATACTTTTCATGAGTTAGATGGTAGGATAGAGTCTATGAATACCCTGTACAGACTTCCACCCCACCTTAGGATCACTCCAGCCGCCCCTGGGGATAGGACTTGTAATTGGGAGGGGGATACCCTGTTCATTTATCGAGGAGCCCTGACCGCAGGTCTTAGGTTCCCATTTCACGAATTTATTCCTCGTTTACTAGCCGATGTACGAATCAACCCTTGTCAACTCCCTCCTAACGCCTGGAGGAACATTATCTGTTTTATGGTCCTTTGTCTCAGGAATAGCTTTCCTCTTTCCGTAGCAGTCTTTAGGAAAGTTTTCCAATTCTATAATAGTTCCATGAGTCAGCCGGGCTGGGTTTTAATTCGCCAACGGCCCAAAATTCCCCATATCTTTGATAGTAACTCTATAGTCGAGAACAACCCTAAATGGAGGGATGAGTTTGTTAGGCTGACCTGGGCTGGGGGTGATTGGGCCACACTCTTCCGTAGGCCATTTTGCAAAGTATCAGATGGTAGTCCTGGTAGCATCAGATTAACTGATGAGGAGGAGGTGGCCTACCAAGCCTTAATTTCAGACGATGGGAAAACAGACACCTGGACCCTTTTAGAGGAGTTTTCCTTAAAGAAAGTTGGTCTCTCCCAGGCCAGTGATAAGGGTAAACTTATACCTGCGAAATTATTTTTCCTTCTCTTTAACCGTACTTTTTCTTTTTTCTGGATTTTAATATTCCTTCTGCTTTTCCTTTCAGCTTGTGAGGCTATTAATAACGTCAATAGGCCCAAGGAGGGGGAATCTGGCCGCCAGAAGAGGGCCAAGTTAAACAGGGATTCCAGGAGCAAACCTGACGGTCCTACTTTCCTTAAGCCCCACGTCCCGGTGGTCGAGCTGGGGGACGATGTGGATCCTCCACTTAAGGCACATTCCTTCAGGCCTAACTGGGGCTTCAGGAGGAGCGATACGGTGGTTGGATCCACCAAACATGCCAAGGATTGGTCGTACCATTCCATCACTCCCCATGATTTCACTGACATTGTTACGGGGAGTGATGTCGAGACTATTGAGCTTCTGGGCTCTCAAGCCCAAGCTGCGGTAATTTTCTTTTTTCTTCTCTTCCTTTTGTGAATTTCAACTTTTCTTGTATCCCAATAAATTTGCGCCAACTCATACATATTTCTTTGCAGAGTAATACCTATTTCCAGGCGGCCCTACATCAGGCTAGATCTTGGAAGGGTAACTCTGATGTTTTTGAAAAGGAGATGAAGAAGTGGGAGGAGAGAGCCAAGGTCCTGGAGAAGAAGCTGGACACGAAGAAAGAGGAGCTGGCTAAGGCTCATTCCGAGCTGGTGAAACTTAGGAGCGATAAGGATAAGCTCATTGATGACTACATGGATTCTGACAAGTTTAGGAATCTCATGGAGATTCATGATGAGGGTCTTTATTCCCTACAGTTCACTCAGGGATGGGATGCGGCCTTGAAGGCTGTTTCTGAGAAGTACCCGGGCTTAGTCGACCCTAAGGACTTTATAAGTCCTGAGCAGGCTGAGTCAGAGGACAGCATAGACGCCCTCTTCGACTCTCCTCAGCCAGATGATCGCATCTTGGATCCTAACACTGCTTCTCCTCCCGCTTCTCCTGCGAAGGACGCTGAAGGCGCTGATAAGGAGAAAGAGAATGAAGGCTCCCGCATGGAGGAGTAGTTTTTCTATTTTGTAATTTTATCCTTAATTTATGTCTGGACTTTTGTTTGTATTAAAACTTATTACCCTGCGGGGCTATGCTACTTTCCTTATTTGCATTCTCTCCTTCATTTTTCCGATACTTTAATATTCAAACTTGGCTTAATGGGCCACACGAATATTATCACAACTCAAACATCCATAGGTTGAAATAATTTCGAACTCTTCAATTTCAAGTCTGGTTTTCCAAAACCTTACATAATATGGGTTCGACCCTGATCTATAATAGCTAAAAAAGAAAAATACTATGCAAACAAAGCTTCAAGGTGCTTTTAAACCTACTTGTCATAATGACAAGTGAGAATCGTACTTCGACCATCTTATACGTAGTAAACCTTCAGGTTTTGTGCGTGCCAGGTTCTCGGGACTTCAAAACCATCCATAGTCTCCAGCTTGTAGGTTCCTCTACCCTGAACGCTCTTGACTCTATACGGACCTTCCCAATTTGGGGCAAGCTTTCCTTTCTGTCCGACACCAGAAGCCTCTATTTTTCTCAAGACTAGGTCACCTTGTTTGAAAAACCTCTCTTTAACCCTTAGGTTGTAGTAGAATGAAGCCTTTTTCTGATATTCTACTATCTTTGCGTGTGCTTTATCTCGCACTTCATCGATTAAATCCAGGGCTAACTTCTGCCCTTCCTCATTTTCTTTTTCATCAAAAGCCTGAATCCTTGGAGAGGAATGTGATATCTCCACGGGAACTACTGCTTCTGCCCCATATGCCAACATGAAAGGAGTTGCATTTGTCGTGACTCTACAGGTAGTCCTATAGGCCCATAATATGGGAAGTATCTCATCCACCCAATTATTTCTTGACTTTTCGATTCTCTTCTTTAGTCCATCCAGGATTATCCGATTTGCTACCTCCGCTTGCCCATTGGCTTGCGGGTGAGCCACAGAGGTGAACCGTAACTCAATTTCATTTTCTTCGCAATACTTCTTGAATTCCTCGTTGTTGAATTGTGTCCCATTGTCAGTGACGAGGATACGGGGAATTCCATATCGGCACATAATGTTTTCCCACAGGAATTGTGCAACCTGTTTAGTTGTGATTTTGGCCAAGGGCTTGGCTTCAATCCACTTAGTGAAATAATCAATGGCTACAATCAGAAACTTCCTTTGTGCTGTGGCCATAGGAAAAGGCCCTAGAATATCCATCCCCCACATAGCAAAGGGAATAGGTGAGTTGATAGAGGTCAGCATCTCGGGGGGTTGTCTGGCCACTGATGCATGTTTCTGACAGCGATCACACTTCTTTACATATTCTTTGGCATCAGCCATCATTTCTGGCCAATAGAAGCCTAAACGGGTTATCTTATGAGCCAAGGCCCTGCCCCCCAAGTGTTGTCCACAAATACCTTCATGCACTTCTTCAAGAGCCAAGCGTGCCTCATCGGGCCTGAGACACCTCAAGTAGGGAACCACGAAAGATCTTTTGTAAAGAATCCCATCTATCAAAGAGTACCTTAGTGCCCGAACAGTTAACTTCCGTGCTTCAGTTGCATCATTTGGCAACCAACCGGTCTGAATGTGAGCCTTGATGGGATCAATCCATGACGTCCCCAAGCGTACGGGAGCCACAAGCTTAACATCTATGCTTCGTGTCTTCAAAATACGGAAGTACACACTCCCTGAACTTTCTTCAATCTCAGATGAAGCAAACTTTGATAGCGCATCTGCTTTAGCATTTTCTTCCCTTGGAATGTGTTCAACATGGCATTCATTAAATTGGGTCATCACAGCCCTTACTAGGCGAACATACTTAGCCATCGTATCATCTCTTGCCTCAAATTCTCCCTTTACCTGGGATATGATCAGCTTTGAGTCTCCACGGACCTTTAAGTTTTTGACTCTAAGTGTCCCAGCTAGACCAAGGCCAGCAATCAGGGCTTCATACTCTGCCTCATTGTTTGTGGTTGGGAAGTCTAGCTTCATGGCATACTCAATTAAGAATCCATCAGGGCTTTGCAAAACCAACCCTGCTCCACTGGAATTTGTTTTTGATGCTCCATCAAAATAGAGAACCCAATATTCTTTCTCCTTGTCCCCGTTGTCGACTCCCTTGTCTTGAGGTATGGTATCTTCCTGCCCCCCGACTTCTTGGTTGGGTATGGTACATTCCACCACGAAGTCAGCTAGTGCCTGGGCTTTTATGGCTGTACGTGGCTTATACTTGAGATCGAACTCTCCCAACTCTATTGCCCACTTAATCAGTCTCCCACTTGCCTTGGGACTGTGAATGATATTTCTCAGTGGCTGATTGGTTAGCACTTCAATTTGGTGAGCTTGAAAATAAGGACGCAGCTTTCTTGAAGCCATTACCAAGGCTAAAGCGAATTTCTCAATGGCTGAATAATTCAACTCAGCACCATGCAAAATTTTGCTGACATAGTACACGGGTTTCTGGACTTTCAGTTCCTCCTTAACCAACACCGCGCTCAAGGCGCTTTCTGAAACAGCCAAGTACAAGAATAAAACTTCACTCAGAACTGGCTTGGCCAACAACGGGGCCTGGCCCATATACTTCTTTAACTCTTCAAATGCCTTCTGATTTTCCTCACTCCATACAAAGTCTTTAATGTTCTTTAATGACTTGAAGAATGACAAGCACTTGTCTCCTGACTTGGAGATGAATCGTCCTAGCGCAGCAACCCTTCCTGTGAGTTTCTGAACATCCTTGACAGTTTTTGGGGGTTCCATGTCCAGGATTGCCTTTATTTTATCGGGGTTAGCCTCAATTCCCCTCTTTGAGACCATCAATCCCAAGAATTTTCCAGATCCTACTCCGAAAGCACACTTCGTGGGATTCAACATCATCTTGTGGTACCTCAGGACCTCAAAAGCTTCCCTCAAATGGGTTATATGATCAGTCTTTACTAGACTCTTGACTAGCATGTCATCAACATAGACTTCCATAGTCTTCCCAATAAGATCCTTAAAAATTTTATTCACCAACCTTTGATAGGTGGCTCCTGCATTCTTGAGACCAAACGCCATAACAAGATAACAATAAACACCAAAGTCAGTGATAAATGATACCTTTGGAATGTCATCCTTATGCATTTTGATCTGGTTGAATCCGCTAAACCCATCCATGAAACTCAGCATCTCATGTCCAGCGGTGGCATCAATCAAAGTATCAATTCTAGGCAGCGGAAAACAGTCTTTGGGGCATGCATCATTCAGATCGGTGAAGTCTATACACATCCTCCACTTTCCATTAGCCTTCTTCACCATTACAGGGTTTGCTAACCACTCCGGAAATTGAATCTCCTCAATGAAACCAGCCTCTAAGAGCTTTTCCACTTCCTGCTTTATAGCCTCTTGTCTTTCCGGGGCAAAATTTCTTTTCTTTTGTTTCACTGTCTTCCGACTTGGATCCACGTTTAGCTTGTGAGTAATTAACTCCGGGTCTATGCCTGGCATATCAGCTGCTGACCATGCAAACACATCACTATTTTCTTGCAAAACTTTCACTAACTTCCCTCTAAGGGGCTCCTCTAATGTGGCTCCAATGAAAGTCATCCTCTCAGGATTCTTGGGATCTAAAGGAACCGAAACCAATTCTTCTGCTGGCCTTCCTCTATTCTCATCATTTTCTCGAACATCCATATCTTCAATAGGAAGAACCTGCCCCCCGACTCCGTCTGCCCTCAAAGAGGCCACATAACAGCTTCTAGCCATTTTTTGATCTCCTCTCTCTTCTCCAATCCCGTTTCGGGTGGGAAACTTCATGACTGAATGGTAGGAAGAGGGGACTGCCTTGAAGGCATGTATCCCTGTTCTCCCCATGATAGCATTATAAGTTGAACTAGCGTTTACCACTACGAAATCCAGCATCTGCGTTGCTTGCCTTGGCTCCGTACCTATGGTGGTTGGTAACTTGATTATCCCTTCCACAGGACATTCTACTCCAGCAAATCCATATATCGGCATGTCGGTTGGTGTTAACTGGGAGTCGTTATACCCCATCCTTAGAAAGGTGTCGTGGAGCAAGATATCCACAGAAGCACCATTATCCACAAGGACCCTCTTAACCGGGCTATTTCTTATTATTGGTGTTATGACCAGCGGGTCGTCATGGGGAAACTTCACACCCTCTAGGTCGGAATCATCAAAAGCCAATGTTACTTCTGTCCTAGCCCTCTTCGGGGCTTCTCCAACAATATGCATAACCTCTCTAGTATATGCCTTTCTGGAATTTTTGGACAATCCAGCAGCAGTTGGACCTCCAAAGATCATGTTTATCACAGGCCCTTGAGGTCTCGGCCCTCCATAAATGGTGTTTATAACTGGTCCTCTAGGTTGGGGATTCCGCCCCTGATCATCTTGGTCCCTCCTACGATCTTCAAAGTTCTTCCTTCCATTATTATTTCTGTCCCCTCCATCTCCATTATACTTATTCAATCTTCCTTTTCGAATCAAAAACTCAATTTCATCTTTCAATTGCCTACACTCATCGGTGTCATGGCCAACATCTTTGTGAAACCTGCAATACTTGCCCCTATCTAGCTTGGCGGGATCAGCCTTCAAGGGCTTAGGCCAGCGAATATCTCTGTCTTTCTCAATCTCCATCAAAATCTGACTTCTGGGAGCATTCAGCTTAGCGTATTCAGTGAACTTTTGCCCAGGTCCTCCCTTCTTGGGGGTTGAATCAGGGTTTTGTTCGGTTCTAGGATATTTGTCCTTAGCGATATACTCCAAATCAGTTTTTCGTTTCTTGCCTCCAGTGGGCTCATTACTTACTACGGTCTTCCTCATACTTTCTTCAACCTTGATATACTTCCCTGCCCTCTCTTGGAGCTGCAACATGCTCTCAGGGGGTCGTTTGGCCAAAGACATCTTAAAAAACTCATCCCTAGTTCCTTGTTGCAATGCTATCATGGCTACCTTATCATCAAGATCTGGGACTTTTAAAGCCTCCTTTGTAAAACGATTCAGGTAATCTCTTAAGGATTCCTTAGCTCCTTGCACAAGACTCATAAGAGATGCTGAACTTTTCTCATGGACTCTTCCACTGATGAATTGCTTAATAAAAGCCTGACTTAGTTCTCTGAATGATCCAATAGAATTTGGGGGTAGGCGACTGTACCATCTTTGAGCCATACCCGACAGGGTTTGAGGGAAGGCCCGACATTTTATAGCATCATTCACGGGTTGCAGCAGCAGTGCATTAGAGAATGTCCTAACATGATTAGCGGGGTCTCCCGTGCCATCATAGGCTTTGATAGTGGGCATCTTGAATTTCCTTGAGACATGGGCATTCATTATCTCTTCTGTGAAGGGTGGAGTTGGATCATCAGGATCTCCAAGGGGAAGGAGATTGCTCGGATCAGTTCTTGGGACAGCAGCCCTTCTTCTTACCGGACCATCCAGGTCTATGATAGGAGGAGGATTTCTCCCCCTAGGAGGCATGTGGGGTCTGGTGGCTTGGTGAGCCTCCAAATCACGCCTCAGCCTTTGGATTTCAGCCTCATGAGCCCTGATCTTTTCCTGCACTTCTTGGGGATTCACCCCTGGGGTGCTTTGGGGGCGTTGCCTTCCATTGGCTATTGGCTCTTTTCCAGGACGCCTCCTTCTCGGGGCCACTTCATCATCCGAAGATTCGGAGTCTCTCTCAGTGTATGGACCAGAAAATTCCCGATCCTCAGGGATAGGATCCAAACCTCGTATATAGGGGGGCGACCGCCCTCGTGCTTCGCTTCGCCCAGCATATCCGCTTCCTCCAACCTCAGGGTGAAGGGGCATCCCATAAGGGGGGTTAGTAGTAACAACAGTTGAATATTCATACCCGACGGGTCGAGAATTCACAGGTATATGTACTTGCTGAACTTGAGGATTCGTACCTTGAATAGTCGGGGGAGTTGTCCCTTGTGGCTGAGGTTGAGTTGCCCCTGTCTGGGCTTCCCCCTGAGTAGATGCATAAGTTGAATGGGGAGGAACCTCCACGGTTGATGAAATCACCTGGGTTGTCTCTGATGGTGTTCCTTTCTCTAGAGCTCCAATTGTTCTCCGTGTTCTCGCCATGGTTGTTATTGCTTTCCCACAGACGGCGCCAAATGTTATAGATAAGAAATCAAGGTTATTACTTGCTGTATTTAATACTAAGATTCGGGAGCTCAAGGCCTTTAATGGCTGCTCTCGTGTTTCGTGACTCAATCTGCCTTTACGAGATGCCTACGTATCTCTGTGAATTAGAGAATCAAGCCAAAAAACGTAGTTCTGATTTGTGGGGTGAGACCCCTTATATAGATGTTGGTGGTCCTTGAATTGGACTTGGTATAGGAGACTTGGTGGGCAAGTCTCATAATTAGAATGGACTTTGGAGTCCTAGATAGTAGGAAACTGATTCCTTATCCTTTTAGGTCCCCTTGAGGCTTATCTATAAGGATTTATATCCTTATCAGGACTCTTCTCAACAGCTGATTTTTCCCTTATTAATTAATTACGAAATTAATTAATAATCAGGGCTTTTGGGCCATTTTTATTCGACCAGACCTGATCTGGTCCATCAGGCTTAACCTTTCTGGTCTGAATATCAAACATCTTCTTATTGGGTCTAGCAGCCCATTATCAGGATTTATTTATCCCTATCAATTTTCTTGCAAAAATTTCACTAACTTCCCTCTAAGGGGCTCCTCTAATGTGGCTCCAATGAAAGTCATCCTCTCAGGATTCTCGGGGTCTAAAGGAACCGAAACCAATTCTTCTGCTGACCTTCCTCTATTCTCATTATTTTCTCGAACATCCATATCTTTAATAGGAAGAACCTGCCCCCCGACTCCATCTGCCCTCAAAGAGGCCACATAACAGCTTCTAGCCATTTTTTGATCTCCTCTCTCTTCTCCAATCCCGTTTCGGGTGGGAAACTTCATTACTGAATGGTAGGAAGAGGGGACTGCCTTGAAGGCATGTATCCCTGTTCTCCCCATGATAGCATTATAAGTTGAACTAGCCTTTACCACCACGAAATCCAGCATCTGCGTTGCTTGCCTTGGCTCCGTACCTATGGTGGTCGGCAATTTAATTATCCCTTCCACAGGACATTCTACTCCAGCAAATCTATATATCGGCATGTACTGTCAACTGGGAGTCATTATACCCCATCCTTAGAAAGGTGTCGTGGAGCAAGATATCCACAGAAGCACCATTATCCACAAGGACCCTCTTAACCGGGCTATTTCCTATTATCGGTGTTATGACCAGCGGGTCGTCATGGGGAAACTTCACACCCTCTAGGTTGGAATCATCAAAAGCCAATGTTACTTCTGTCCTGGCCCTCTTCGGGGCTTCGCCAACAATATGCATAACCTCCCTAGTGTATGCCTTTCTGGAATTTTTGGACAATCCTGCAGCAGTTGGACCTCCAAAGATCGTGTTTATCACAGGTCCTCGAGGGCGTCGTGGTCCTCCAAAAATTGCATTTATAACCGGCCCTCTAGGTTGGGGATTCCGCCCCTGATCGTCTTGGTCCCTCCTACGATCTTCAAAGTTCTTCCTTCCATTATTGTTTCTGTCCCCTCCATCTCCAGTATACTTGTTCAACCTTCCTTTTCGAATCAAAAACTCAATTTCATCTTTCAATTGCCTACACTCATCGGTGTCATGGCCAACATCCTTGTGAAACCTGCAATACTTGCTCTTATCTAGCTTGGCGAGATCAGCCTTCAAGGGCTTAGGCCAGCGAATATCTCTATCTTTCTCAATCTCCATCAAAATCTGACTTCTAGGAGCACTCAGCTTAGCGTATTCAGTGAACTTTTGCCCAGGTCCTCCCTTCTTGGGGGTTGAATCAGGGTTTTGTTCGGTTCTAGGATATTTGTCCTTAGCGATATACTCCAGATCAGTTTTTCGCTTCTTGCCTCCAGTGGGCTCATTACTTACCACGGTCTTCCTCATGCTTTCTTCAACCTTGATATACTTCCCTGCCCTCTCTTGGAGTTGCAACATGTTTTCAGGGGGACGTTTGGCCAAGGACATCTTGAAAAACTCATCCCTAGTTCCTTGTTGCAGTGCTATCATGGCTACCTTATCATCAAGGTCTGGGACTTTTAAAGCTTCCTTTGTAAAACGATTCAGGTAATCTCTCAAGGATTCCTTAGCTCCCTGCACAAGACTCATAAGAGATGCTGAACTTTTCTCATGGACTCTTCCACTGATGAATTGCTTAATAAAAGCCTGACTTAATTCTCTGAACGATCCAATAGAATTTGGGGGTAGGCGACTGTACCATCTTTGAGCCATACCCGACAGGGTTTGAGGGAAGGCCCGACACTTTATAGCATCATTCACGGGTTGCAGCAGCAGTGCATTAGAGAACGTCCTAACATGATTAGCGGGGTCTCCCGTGCCATCATAGGCTTTGATAGTGGGCATCTTGAATTTCCTTGAGATATGGGCATTCATTATCTCTTCTGTGAAGGGTGGAGTTGGATCATCGGGATCTCCAAGGGGAAGGAGATTGTTTGGATCAGTTCTTGGGACAACATCCCTTCTTCTTACCGGACCATCCAGGTCTATGACAGGAGGAGGATTTCTCCCCCTAGGAGGTATCTGGGGTCTGGTGGCCTGGTGAGCCTCCAAATCACGCCTCAGCCTTTGGATTTCAGCCTCATGAGCCCTGAGCCTTTCCTGCACTTCTTGGGGATTCGCCCCTGGGGTGCTTTGGGGGCGTTGCCTTCCATTGGCTATTGGCTCTTTTCCAGGACGCCTCCTTCTCGGGGCCACTTCATCATCCGAAGATTCGGAGTCTCTCTCAGTGTAAGGACCAGAAAATTCCCGATCCTCAAGGATAGGACCCAAACCTCGTATATAGGGGGGTGACTGCCCTCGTGCTTCACTTCGCCCAGCATATCCGCTTCCTCCAACCTCAGGGTGAAGGGGCATCCCATAAGAGGGGTTAGTAGTAACAATAGTTGAATATTCATACCCGACGGGTCGAGAATTCACAGGTATATGTACTTGTTGAACTTGAGGATTCGTACCTTGAATAGTCGGGGGAGTTGTCTCTTGTAGCTGAGGTTGAGTTGCCCCTGTCTGGGCTTCCCCCTGAGTAGATGCATAAGTTGAATGGGGAGGAACCTCCACGGTTGACAAAATCACCTGGGTTGTCTCTGATGGTGTTCCTTCCTCTAGAGCTCTAATTGTTCTCCGTGTTCTCGTCATGGTTGTTGTTGTGTCTTCCCACAGACGGCGCCAAATGTTATGGATAAAAAACTAAGGTTATTATTTGCTGTATTTATTACCAAGATTCGGGAGCTCAAGGCCTTTAATGGCTGCTCTCGTGTTTCGTAGCTTAATTCTGCCTTTACGAGATGCCTACGTATCTCTGTGAATTAGAGAATCAAGCCAAAAAACGTAGTTCTGATTTGTGGGGTGAGCCCCTTATATAGATGTTGGGAGTCCTTGAATTGGACTTGGTATAGGAGACTTGGTGGGCAAGTCTCATAATTAGAATGGACTTTGAAGTCCTAGATAGTAGGAAACTGATTCCTTATCCTTTTAGGTCCCCTTGAGGCTAATCTATAAGGATTTATATCCTTATCGGGACTCTTCTCAATAGCTGATTTTTTCCTTATTAATTAATTATGAAATTAATTAATAATCAGGGCTTTTGGGCCTTCTTTATTTCATCAGGCCTGATCTGGTCCATCAGGCTTAACCTTTCTGGTCTGAGTATCATATATCTTTTTACTGGGCATGGCAGCCCACACCTTGCAGTATTAAATTATACTATCATAATTTATTTATCCCTATCAACCGTATATACAACAATTAACATGTTAACATCATATACATCCAATTTGACATCGTTTAACCATCTATAAATGCCATTTTTATACAAGTTAATTTTGTTCTACATTTTGGCTCTAATCAACCATGTAAGGCACTTTTCACCATATTAGAGTCACTTTGCACCCTCTAAGAGTCACTTTCCACCATATATTTGTACAATTAACATGCTAACATCATATACATCCAATTTGACATCCTTTTATCACATCTTAGTTCAACTTTAATACAAGTCAATATTGTTCCACAATTTGGTTCTAATCAACCATTTAAGTCACGTTTCACCATATTAGAGTCACTTTGCACCCTATAAGAGTCACTTACCACCATATGTATAACAATTAACATGTGAACATCATATACATCCAATTTGACATCCTTTTACCACCTATTAATTCCACTTTCAGACAAGTTAATTTTGTTCTACATTTTGGCTCTAATCAACCATCTAAGGCACTTTTCACTATATTAGAGTCACTTTGCACCCTCTAAGAGTCACTTTCCACCATATATTTGTACAATTAACATGCTAACATCATATACATCCAATTTGACATCTTTTTACCACCTCTTAGTTCCACTTTCATACAAGTCAATATTGTTCCAAATTTTGGGTCTAATCAACCATGTAAGTCACGTTTCACCATATTAGAGTCACTTTGCACCCTATAAGAGTCACTTTCCACCGTATATACAACAATTAACATGTTAACATCATATACATCCAATTTGACATCATTTTACCATCTATTAATGCCACTTTCATATAACTTAATTTTGTTCTATATTTTGGCTCTAATCAACCATGTAAGTCACTTTTCACCATATTAGAGTCACTTTGCACCCTATAAGAGTCCATTTCCACCATATATTTGTATAATTAACATGTTAACATCATATACATCCAATTTGACATCCTTTTACCATCTCTTAGTGCCATTTTCATACAAATCAATATTGTTCAACATTTTGGTTCTAATCAACCATGTAAGTCACGTTTCACCATATTAGAGTCACTTTGCACCCTATAAGAGTCATTTTCCACCGTATATACAACAATTAACATGTTAACATCATATAAATCCAATTTGACATCGTTTAACCATCTATAAATGCCACTTTTATACAAGTTAATTTTGTTCTACATTTTGGCTCTAATCAACCATGTAAGGCACTTTTCACCCTATTGGAGTCACTTTGCACCCTCTAAGAGTCACTTTCCACCATATATTTGTACAATTAACATGCTAACATCATATACATCCAATTTGACATCCTTTTATCACCTCTTAGTTCCACTTTCATACAAGTCAATATTGTTCCACATTTTGGTTCTAATCAACCATTTAAGTCATGTTTCACCATATTAGAGTCACTTTGCACCTTATAAGAGTCACTTACCACCATATGATAGCAATTAACATGTGAACATCATATACATCCAATTTGACATCCTTTTACCACCTATTAATGCCACTTTCATACAAGTTAATTTTGTTCCACATTTTGGCTCTAATCAAACAAGTAAGTCATTTTTAACCATATTAGAGTCACTTTGCACCCTATAAGTGTCAATTTTCACCATATATTTGTAAAATTAACATGCTAACATCATATACATCCAATTTGATATCCTTTTACCACCTCTTAGTTCCACTTTCATACAAGTCAATATTGTTCCACATTTTGGGTCTAATCAACCATGTAAGTCACGTTTCACCATATTAGAGTCACTTTGCACCCTATAAGAGTCACTTTCCACCGTATATACAACAATTAACATGTTAACATCATATACATCCAATTTGACATCGTTTTACCATCTATTAATGCCACTTTCATACAACTTAATTGTAATAACCCCAAAATTTTAAACTTTTTGTAACCCTTATGAATAGTGTTTTTGCTGATATTGCTGAATAAGAAAACTGTTCATGCCACACTATGTAGGGTTTCTTTTATGGATATTCTGAGATTTTATTAGTACTCTATATGGTATATAAGTGTATGTAAAGATCGTCAGAATCCAATTCCGAACACTTTGATTTTTTCCGGAAATCCACTAGATACGGAAAGAATTGAGTATAAGGTAACATGATAAAATGGATTTAAATTAAAGGATTATAAGAGAGGATCATAAAAGGAATATAATGTATTGAGAAAGGTTAAGGAAACCCAAGTAATAAGATCCCGGGTATGATCCCTCAAACGAGAAACGAGAACGAAAGTTAAGCGAACCGTATAACAGATCAGCGGTCATTAGACAAACAATTAGGAAGTTAATCAAGGAGGTTAAGGATGATGAGGTCATCCAACCAATAAGAAGAGGGCAAGTAAGGGATGATGACATCATAAGCATGACATAAGCATGACATAAGGGGAAGGAGATGTGGTTGAATTAAAACCACACAAAGTTCAAGGTTAGAAAGGTAATTAACCAAAAACAAAACAAAAACAACCAAGCTAAGCTAAACAAATCGAAAACACAAAATCATTTCATTTCTCCCACATTGCTCTCGGCTTTTTCCCATTTCAAAGTGAAGAATTTTCAAAATTCAAGTTCCAAGCTTCCTAAATTGGTAAGATAATTCTCTAGTACTCCTTATGCATAGTTATGGCTATCATATGAGTTTAAGCCTCCAAATCATTCACAATCTTCTCCAAGAAATCAATGAAGAAGATAATGAATAGTGATTTCAAGATTTTTAACTTGATTTTTCTTGTTTTTCCTTTAAGATCCAAGCATCCCTAAGACATCTCAAGGCTTCTTAAGGCTTCCTAGCTACTCACATCACTTCAAGGAAGGTATATCATCTCCAAACCCTAGCTTTACTTTGTATATTAGGATGATTTTGGTTGTTATGGTAATAGAGTAGCTTAATGCTTGTTGGTTTAGAGTTTGGGTTAGAATGGTGGTGAATTGAATGTTGAAATCTTATGGTTTGGTTAAAGGACTTAAGTATAGTTTAAATTCAAGTTTAAGAATAAGTATAATTGTTAAAATTGAGTTGATTGGGGCTGTTATGATGTATTGTGGATGGATGTTGGTTGTATGAATGAATTGGGATTGATTGGTGATTGAATTGGAATGGTATAAAATTGGGAAATCGCGTAAACATAGTCGTCGTAATGTCCGATTTACTTTAGACTGCTTTTGTTCATAAAATTAGGACCCGAGAACTCCCTTCTAGGTTTTAACCATTGCCATGTTTAGATAGTTCATGTTACGAGCTTCGTTTTGATATGTGGTTCGTTTGATTCCGATGTACGGTTTAGGAGAAACGGTCATTTTAAGTAATGACGTTTCGCGAACGAACCATTACCCCTCGCCTTACTTTGAAACATATGTTAATGACCTAAACGGGCTAATTGGAGTATGAAATATTTATTTAGAGTGTGTTAGGCAGTTGTTAAGACACTCGCGAAAGAATAGCCTTAAAAGTCGTAATGGTTAAATTATTAAAAATGGTTGAGCCGAGGGTACTCGAGTGACTTAAGAGAATCAGTAAGCGCAAAGCGAGCGTTAGAGTCTAATTTGGTTAAAGTATAGATTTACAAGTGACTTTGGTTTAATTCCAAATCACATGTTGTTTATAGGTTACCAGACTCGTCCCGAGCCATTTGTAACCCCCAGTCGCTCAGGCAAGTTTTCTACCCGTATAACTGTTGTTGTGATGTATATGTGTATATGCATGATCTTGCGATAAATGCATATTTGTTATTAGCAAATTTTTGCGATATATTGTAGCATGTGATATGGTATATATGCATGCCTGTTTCATATTCTTGATTTATATATCTGTTGGTTCAATGCTTATAGTTGCATAATACATATGCTAGAGATAAGCGGTATTTGAGTTTACCCTTAGTATAGGGGATCAAAAGGTGAACATATTTCTAAACCGGGAGTCGATGTTCCCGAGTATATTATATATATATATATTTATATATATATGGATATAGTTTTCAAAACTATTGATCGAATAAGTTTTATTCGATAACTTTATTTATTTAATGAATATTATTTGAATATTGATTCGAGGACTTATGACTCTGTTTATTCTATTTAATGATTATTAATTGGATATATATTTGAGGATCTATGACTCCGTTTATTTTATTTAATGAATATTATTTATAATATTCATTCGAGGTATTATGACTCCGCTTATTATTTAATAATATTCTTTATTTTATTAAAGAATAATGTTTCGATAATCAAACTTATTTTCGATTATTCAAATAAAGATAGTACTTTCGTATAAGTATATCTTTGGTTATTTAATATCCATTTCAAGTATGAGTTTTAAAACTTCTACTTCGAATATTTTAATAAGGATTATCTTTATGAGAATATTATTTAAATAATAATATTCAGATATTTCTAATATATCGGGACTGATTTATTTTAATAAATCAGCAGTACTCCAAACATTCTTAAAAATGTTTTCGAGTCTTCAAAATGATTTTTAAAGTTAGAGTGGACCCCAAAACTCATTTTTATATTTAAGATCTTCCTTTCAAAGGGGATTTAAATACTCGCTCAAAACCTGGGGGATCCAGCTCTGTGGTGTATTTTATATTCGCAACAAGGTTGCTGTTTTCATAAATGAATTGGTTACTTACCCAACGTTCGGGAAGTAAGTCCATCTAATTGAGTCGGCATAAGCGACAGACTGGGGTACGGTCTATCAAAGTGTAAGTGGCTGGGTGGCAGCCCATCAACGCGTAAGAGGCCGGGTGGCGGTCCAGCACAAGGTCCTAATGAAGCCAGGGTGATGACCGGTGGGGGATTCATCCATCTACTAGTAGAAAAGGTCACTTATTGGTATCATTGCCTGATCAACAAGATATCGGGTTTATGCCAAAATTTGTTACAAACTCTGTTCATACTTTACATAACAGAGGTTCCAGGAAATGTTTAAGAGATATATATGTGGATATATATCGGGACTAAATAAAGTATCTCGTAACTTTATTTCATTCAATAATATTTCAAAGATTGAATCTATTCAAGTCTTAACTTGTGGTCTCATCTATGGGATGACCTTTTTAAACCTATAATACTTTGAACAGTGGTAGTTCAAGTAGCCTTATAAATGATATAAGTATAGTGAAGTAATTGGTAACTTCATCCCTTGTTTTTGCTTATATCCAGTAAGTAATTATCTTTCACCTAATAAAGGTTTCCAGCAAGTTATCCATTTAGATGCTTGCGTTATTGTTTACACTATATATTATTTTGCGAGTTGTAATGCTCACTCTTGCTTTATTTCTTCATCACACAACAACAGTTAGGAAAGATGGCCAGACTCCAGCAGACCCAGCGCAAGAGCGTGGGAAGCGCCCCGCGCCTTCCCGTTGAGATCATAGTTGCTATAGCTGCAGAGGTAGATCTATTTATAGATCAGACCTTCTACTTTTGGTAATCAATTATGTATAATTATAACTTATGGCAGATAATGGCAATTAAGTGTAAACTTATTAAGTAATCATTTTTGGGTTGTAATAACTTTTAAGTTGTGGATTCAAAGACTTGTACTTATTTCAATTTCATCTCTGAGACTATAACGGGTTGTGGTGTGTGTTAGTGTGGGGTCACAGTATGAGGTTATTTATTGTTAATTAAGTGAAGTGATATTGTGGAAAGAAAGACCGTGACGACCCGGATCCCTGACCCCGGATCTGGGGGTGTTACAGAAATGGTATCAGAGCTAAGCGTTATAAACCTCAGAGATGATGCGACGATGTAATAATAAACTCACAAAGATAATAAGAACTCTTGCCAAGTTCATGGTCGGACTACTTAAAGTAGCGCTGACAGTTAAAACCCTTACGGGAACCCTTATAAGTATCATGATAGTAACTTAGCTCGTTTAATGTGTAGGCGCATGAGATAGAGGACCCTGAGATGTTCGAGTGTGAGCATGATGAGGCACTGCTAGATGCCGAGGATCAGGAGGAGCCTGAGATGGAGGAGGAGGACTCCTCAGAGGAGTTAGAGACAGAGGTCATTACTATTTCAGATGAGGAGGACCCGGATGAGGTCCCAGTGGCTGAGGAGCATGTCGGAGCTATGGTAGTGTACACTAGTACCCCTTTACCCACACTTTCGGTGGTCAGAGCTCCTACCCCTCCACTACCATCCTGGAGCACTTATGATGACAGCTCTGAGACTGATACTCCCGAGCCTAGGCAGACCGAGGAGGCACCCCCAGCGGCTCCGGATTCACCACCTCTCGACCCTGCCCATAGGCAGTCTTTGTTAGCCCACGGCTATGTTCAGGATGTACTGAGGACCCGATTGGCTGTTGCTGAGGCCCGGCTGGATGAGGCCAGGAGGGAGTTGGATGCGGAGAGGGCGGGTAGGCGTACCCAAGCTTATGAGACTAGGGCTGCTATACCCTGGTCCTTGAGGAGGGAGCTGACGGGGATAGAGCTCACGTCCCGAGCGAGACTCAGATCGCTCCAGGGGGACAGGCATGGTAGGATCTCCAGGAGGCAGGCCGACTATATCTTCCGTCGTGCGATGGAAAAGGTATGGGAGCTGACCCGCTCCGGTGTGTGATTCAGGACTGACGATGGGATAGTCTAGTTGTCTAGTTAGTCGAGGCCTTAGTAAGAGCCAATTTTCCGGGATAGTTGACTTGTATATAGCATCCTTTTTTCTGACTAGACAGATAGACTCTTGTGTATCACTTTTGGGAAAGATGGCTGTAGCACTGTTGTACTTTTGACCAGATCAAACTATGTATTTTCTCGCATTATGTGTATATTTGTTTCCTTTCAGTTCAGTTCCTTAGTGACGGGATCACTGTTTTTATCATTATTATTACTGCACTTCTTATTAGAACTGTCATAAAACATTAGAATTGCGAGATACATTCTCCCCATTATAGAGTTGTGCAAGGCACAATGTTGTGTATGATTGTGACCTAACGTTGAATTTCCCAATAATTTTTTTTGTTATCAGTAGCATGCCGCCAAAAAAGATTGGAACTAGGGCGAACCCTGGATCTGAGGACCAGGGAAGCCATAACCAGGACGATAGGAACCAGGAACACAGTGAAGAGGAAGATGAGGATTATGTTGAACAGGATGACTCCTTGTATGAAGAGGAAGAGGAAATATATGATGTTGAGGGATTTGAGATAGAGGCTGAGGAAGGAGAAACTGAGGTTGAGCAACCAATACCAAACCCAGGCATGGATCCCATGGGCCAGTTCATGCAACTACTAAGGCAGAACTTGGAACGTCAACCCAACCCACCCCCTCAAGGAAATAACAATGCTGTGGCAAACTCTTTTAGGGCTTTTAAGTCCCTTAAGCCCTCTGAGTTCCACGGATCAGCCGACCCAGTTGAGGCAAGGGCATGGTTAAAGAAAATGGAGAAATCCTTTGAGATCCTGAGTATCGATGAGGCACAGAAGACTGTATTTGCTACCTACCTTCTGAAAGGAGAGGCTAACTACTGGTGGGAGACCAAGAAAAATATGGAGACATATGCTATTATAACCTGGGAAAGATTCAGTCAGTTGTTTTTGGGAAAATATTTCCCGAGGTTTATGGAAAACCAGATGGAGCTCAAGTTCTTGGAGCTAAAGCAGAATAACTTATCTGTAGCAGAGTACGAAGCGAAATTTACTGAATTATCAAGGTTTGTGCCGGAATTTGTAAGCACCGAGGAAAAGAAAGCTAGGAGGTTTCAGCAGGGACTGAAACCGTGGATTCGGAATAGGGTGGCAATCCTTGAGCTTACTGATTATGCCACTCTGGTGCAAAAGGCAACAATTGTAGAAGCCGGAAGTGAACAGATGCAGAAGGAAAGAGAGAAGAAGGGAATGAAGAGGAAAAGTATGAGCATGGGTGGAGGTTCCACATGAAGGAACTTCCCAACTAGAGTTAATAGGGGAGCAGTGTCCCTACGGGGAAAGGACATTGGGTTTAAGCGGCCAATGAGTGTAAATGTGAGCCAGAGCGGCCAGAAGTCCAGAATGTCCTATTCCAACCAGTCTCGACCCCCATTGTCAGCCTGTAACACTTGTGGAAGGATGCATTCTAGGGAGTGTAAAGGAAAGCCGGTAATCTGCTTCAAGTGTGGTCGAGAGGGTCACTATTCGGACAAGTGCACTTCGCCAACCCCCATTATCCGCCCAACCACCACTTGTCATCAGTGTGGACGCCCGGGTCATTGGAAGAGGGAATGCCCAATGAACAAACCAGCAGCTTCGGGAGCAAGCAGGGCAGCTTCTAATAAGCCACCTACTGCAAGGACTTTCAACATGACAGTCCAGGATGCTATAAAAGATTCAGATGTGATAACAGGTACCCTTTCTCTAAATTCAGTCAGTACAAACGTTTTATTTGATTCAGGAGCAACTAAATCTTTTATATCAAGGGACTTTGTGCGTAAATTAAGACTTAAAGCTGAACCCTTGATAGAGCCCTTACAAGTAGAAATAGCCAACCATAAAGTTATTCTTGTTAATCTGATTCACCCCGCCTGTGAGTTAGGCATAGGGGAACAATCTTTCAGTATTGATCTGATTCCTTTTAAGTTAGGGGAATTTGATATAATTTTGGGAATGGACTGGCTATCTAGCAATGATGCTCAGATAGACTGTAAGGGGAAGAAAGTTAAGTTGAATATTCCAGGAAAGAAAGAAGTCATATTTAGGGGAAAGAGGCAGACGCAGAAATTTTTGACCATGGCCCAGGCTAGAAGGATGCTACGAAAAGGAAACGAGGCTTACCTAGCCTATGTGGTAGACACGTAAAAGGAGGTGCCCAACTTACCAGATATTCCAGTAGTCAACGAATTTGAAGATGTATTCCCACAAGATCTTCTGGGATTACCACCCGATAGAGTGATTGAATTTGCGATTGAGTTGGCCCCAGGGACGACGCCAGTTTCAAAAGCACCTTACCGGTTAGCCCCGTTAGAAATGAAGGAATTAGCTATCCAATTGCAGGAACTCTTGGATAAGGGTATGATAAGACCCAGTGTGTCTCCGTGGGGAGCACCAGTTTTATTTGTTAAGAAGAAAGATGGGAGCATGAGGCTGTGCATCGACTATCGAGAGTTGAACAAGCTAACCATAAAGAACAGGTACCCGTTACCTAGAATAGACGATCTGTTCGACCAGCTAAAGGATGCTGTTTATTTTTCCAAGATTGACCTGAGAACTGGATATCACCAACTAAAGATTAAACCCGAAGATATTCCCAAGACAGTGTTCCGTACCAGGTATGGGCATTATGAGTTCTTCGTAATGTCCTTTGGATTAACCAACGCCCCAGCGACTTTCATGGATTTAATGAACAGAGTATTTAAGAAGTACTTGGACAAGTGTGTGATAATTTTTATCGATGATATTTTAATCTACTCAAGGACTGAGGCAGAACATGCAGAGCATTTAAGGATAGCTCTAGGAATACTCAGAGAGGAACAGTTATATGCCAAATTCTCGAAGTGTGAATTCTGGCGGAATGAAGTATAGTTTTTAGGACATGTGATCAATAAAGAAGGAGTATTGGTCGACCCCTCCAAGATAGAGGCGGTCTCAAATTGGGAAAGGCCAACCACACCCATAGAGGTAAGGAGTTTCATAGGATTGGCCGGCTACTATCGTAGATTTGTGCAGGACTTTGCGAAGATCGCAGCCCCTTTGACACGACTTACTCGTAAGACAGAGAAGTTTGAATGGACGGAGAAATGCGAGAACAGTTTTCAGGAACTAAAGAAAAGGTTGGTAACGGCCCCGGTGTTGGCATTGCCAGACGGAAAAGGAGATTTTGTGATATATAGTGACGCGTCGCACAAAGGATTAGGGTGTGTGCTTATGCAGCACGGTAAAGTGAATGTTTATGCGTCAAGACAACTGAAGGAATACGAGATTAGATATCCTACTCATGACCTTGAGCTCGCAGCAATAGTTTTTGCCTTAAAAATTTGGAGGTACTACTTGTATGGAGAGAAGTACGAGATTTTCACAGACCATAAGAGCCTCAAGTACATATTTACGTAGAAAGAGCTCAACATGCGCCAGAGGAGATGGTTAGAACTAATCAAGGACTATGATTGTGAGATTCTCTATCATCCGGGGAAAGCCAATGTGGTGGCTGACGCCCTCAGTAGGAAGGAAAGGCTCAGAATGTTAATGACTTCGGAGGAATTAATCAGGGATTTCGAAAGAATGGAAATAGAAGTAAAGGTAACCGGAACCGGAACCGAAAAGCTGTTTGAGATATCAATGCAGCCAGAGTTATTAGAAAAGATTAGATTGTGCCAAGAAAGAATGATGAATGAGGGCAGAGAGTCAATGACTGGAGAAGAGATCCATACTGAGAAAGATGATAAAGGGATAATGAGGTACTCCTACCGGATTTGGGTTCCGAACGTTCAAGAGCTTAAAGACGAGATTTTGGATGAAAGTCATAGTTCAAGGTATTCCATTCACCCGGGAAGCACCAAGATGTATAGGGATTTGAAGGAATATTACTGGTGGCCCAACATGAAGAGGGACGTAGCAGAATGGGTAAGCAAATGTTTGACTTGCCAAAGAGTAAAGGCAGAGCACCAGAGACCCAGTGGACTTTTACGATCCCTGGAGATTCCCGAATGGAAATGGGAACAGATAGCCATGGATTTTGTTGTCGGTTTACCAAGGACAAAAGCCAACCATGAAGCCATATGGGTGATTATAGACCGACTGACAAAGTCAGCTCATTTCATTCCTATCAATGAGAGATACACAGTCGATAGACTGGTGGACATTTACCTTAAGGAAATAGTGACGCGACATGGAGTCCCAGCGTCCATTGTCTCAGACCGAGACCCCAGATTCAACTCCAGATTTTGGAAGAGCTTTCAAGAATATGCGGGGACCAAGTTAAATATGAGTACCGTGTACCATCCCCAGACGGATGGGCAGAGTGAAAGGACCATCCAGACACTAGATGATATGTTGAGAGTCTGTGCAATAGACTTTAAAGGAAGTTGGGATGATCACTTGACGTTGATCGAGTTTTCTTATAACAATAGCTTTCATGCTAGCATCGGAATGCCGCCTTATGAGGCCCTGTATGGAAGAAGGTGTCGATCTCCCTTATTCTGGGATGAAGTAGGGGAGCGGAAGATGCTCGGACCCGAAGTGGTCCAAAGGATCAAAGACATAGTGGATCTTATCAGAGGGCGGCTTGTAGCAGCCCAAGACAGACAGAAGAAATATGCAGACCTAGCCCGAAAGGACAAGGAGTATGAAGTAGGGGACTTAGTACTACTAAAAGTATCTGTAACACCCCCAGATCCGGGGTCGGGGATCCGGGTCGTCACGAGTTCCATTTCCCTTAATAACACCCAATCTTAATAATTACTCAACTACTCTGTACTGTGACCCCACAATAAACACACACACCACACGTTATAGTCTCAGAGATGAACATCCAAAAATAACCACAAGTCATTTTATTCCACAATTATCTGCCAATACACCTTAAAAGGTTTTCTGAATAAATTTACATTTCTTTGCCATTATTACAATTCATAAATATAAATAAATCTGGTACATCAAAAGTTGAAAGCCTAGCCTATTGGTAGTTCCTACCTCAGCTACGGCGGCATCAATGCTTCTAGAAAACTGCGGAACGTCTCCTAATCGCTTGCGAATCGGGAGCTTGGTTATGTTCGTCTTTTCTATCTGTTGTTGTGTGATGAAAGAAGAAAGCAAGGGTGAGCAGCAAGCCCACCAAAATAATATGTATAATGATTAATAGTATATGAGCCTTCTCATAGTACTCATGAAAGTCTTGGTCAAAAGAAATGAACCAAGTTGATATCTTAATGCGATGAAGTCGCAAAATATTCAGTATATATACATATATACTTTTCAAAATCTTGGAAGTCCTCTTCCATACATAATATACACAGAGTTCCAGTTTATAACTGTATAAAAATATTGTTGCAAGGTGATCTCATATATCTAACCTTGTCTCAACGTTTTTTCTGAAAATCTTTGTCATGCATAAGATAATCATTTACTAGATATAAGTTTAAAAGATGAAGTTACAAGATACTCCAATATACTTATATCTTTTCCAAATACTACTTGAACTACCACCGTTCAAGTTATAATTAGTTTCAAAAGTTCATCACGTAGATGAGACTACAAGACCAGATTTGAATAGATTAAATCTTTAAAATATCATCAAAATAAAATGAAGTTACGAGATACTTCATTTGATGCAAACATCATTTTGAAAACTTGACCCTGCCAACACTCAACAATCGCCCAACCGTAGCCTTTCTATCGAAGTGCTCTGGGTAGTGTTGCAGAAATTATCCAATTGGATGATGAACTCATTACGGGAGTTTGCCGCGCCAGGAAGACCACTCACGATGATCAGTCGTAGTAGTACAACCCCACCATTTTCTACATGTAGAGGAGAACCTGTCGGATTTACTTGTCAACCGAACACTGAACTCCTAAGGAATGGACCGCCTTAGCGGAACTTCCAGGCCATTTGGGCCAATATAATAAGGCTGGGCCGGCGCTACTCGGCCACTTACGCCACTCCTAGTTCAGATGAAATCCATGACTCTGAAACGTAAAGCTCGTCCCCACTTTCCCCAAGTAGAAACTTGTTGATACGGCTCTACCAAGAAGTCGTATCTATTTGGAAAGGAGAACTCACTGATATTTCCCAGGCGATGCCTGTTAATGGATTAACTTGTTCCAAGAATTTTACTTCCCGAGTGTTGGGTAAGTAATCAATTCATTTATCAAAACAGCAACCTTGTTGCGAATATAAAACACACCACAGAGCCGGATCCCTCAGGTTTTGAGCGAGTATTTAAATCCCCTTAAAAAGGAAGATCTTAAATATAAAAATGAGTTTTGGGATCCGCTCTAACTTTTAAAAATCATTTTGAAGACTTGAAAACACTTTATAGAGTGTTTGGAGTAAAGCTGATTTAATGAAGTAAATCAGTCCCCAAAATATTTAGAAAATGACTGAATATTATTATTTAAATAATATTCCCATAAAGAATAATCTTTATAAAAATAATTGAAGTAGAAGTATTACAACTTATACTTGAAATGGATATCAAATAACCAAAGATATACTTATATGAAAGTACTATCTTTATTTGAATAATCGAAAATAAGTTTGATTATTGACACCTTATTCTTTAATAAAATAAAGAATATATCTCAGCAAATAATCGGAGTCATAGATCCTCAAATGAATATTCAAATAATATTCATTAAATAATATAAACTGAGTCATAAGCCCTCAAATGAATATTCAAATAATATTCAGATAATAAAATAAAAGGAGTCATAAGTCCTCGAATGAATATTCAAAATAATATTCATTTAATATAAAGGAGTCATACGCCTTCGAATAATATTCGAAATAATATTCAATAATAAAATAAAGCTAAAGTTATCGAATAAGCCTTATTCGATTAATAGTTTTGAAAACTATGACCATATATATATATAAGTATATATATATCCATATATATAAAACCTACTCGGGATCCTCGACTCCCGGTTTTAGAAAATATTTTCACCTTTGGGTCCCTATACTAAGGGTATATACAAATTACCGCTATCCTCTAGCATAGGTATTATCAACTGAATCAATTGAATCAACAGATATATATCAAGATTACGAAACAGACATGCATATATACCATATCAGCATGCTCCAATATATCGCAAAATTTGCTAATAACAATCATGCACTTATCACAAGATAATGCATATACATATATTTACATCACAACAACAGTATAACGGGTAGAAAACTTGCCTGAGCGACTGGGGGTTACGAATGGCTCGGGACGAGTCTGGTAACCTATAAACAACAAGTAAGTTGGAATTAAACCAAAGTCACTTGTAAATCTATACTTTAACTAACTTAGACTCTAACGCTTGTTTTGCGCTTACTGATTCTCTTAAGTCACTCGAGTACCCTCGGCTCCACCATTTTTAATAATTTAACCTTTACGAGTTTTAAGGCGATTCCTTCGCGAGTGTCTTACCAACTGCCTAACACACTTACCATAAATGTTTCATACATTAATTAACCCTTTTTGGTCTTTAACCTATGTTTCAAAGTAAGGCGAGGGGAAAAGTTTCGTTCGCGAAACGCCGTTACTTGAAACGGTCGTTTCTCCTAAACCGTGCATCGGAATCGAACGAACTACATATCAAAACGAAGCTCGTAACATGAGCTATCTAAACATGGCAGTGGTCATAATCTAGCAGGGGGTTCTCGGGTCCTAATGTTATGCACAAAAACAGTCCAAAGAAAATCGGACGTTACGACGACTATGTTTACGCGATTACCAATGTTTAAACTACTCCAATTAACCACCAACCAACTCATAACCATCAATACAACAAAACTTCACCGAAACCATACCATATCAGTCCATAATCTCCAAGGTTTTCAACTCAAACAACCACAATCAAGACCTATGAACTATAATCAAGCTTCAATTACCAAAAACACTTCCAAATCAAACCAAACTACTAATAATCACAATCCATGCTTCTCATTTCACAACATCAACCATTAAACTTACTAACAAATAAAGTAAAGGCTAGGGTTTGAAGTTTATACCTTCCTTGGGAGGTGTTAAGTTGCTAGGAAGCCTTAGGGAGCCTCCTACAAGCTTGATCTTTCCAAAGAAATTAAGAACACAAAGTTAGGCTTTGAAGTTTCTAAAAGTCCGATTTAAAGAACTGTAAAAATGAGGGTCTTACCATGATTATTTGGACGAGACTTGTGAACAAGAGTTGTAGGCCATCTCAATACCTTTCCAATGGGCTATATAGAACACAATATTTGAGTGAGAAATGAAGGAGATACAGCAGTTTTAGTGTTCTGGTTCTGTTTTGGCCGAGAGCATGAAGAACAATGCCTTGGTTTCTTTTTGATTTTGATGAAAAATGATTTGCTTGGCTTGGTTGGTTTGATTTTTGTGTTTGTTTTAGTAAATTACCTAGTTGCCCTTGATTTTGTGTGGTTAAAAAGCCACCGCATCTCCTTCCTTCCCATGTCATGCTTGTGTCATCCTCATGAAGTCATCCTCCCCTCCTTATCCTCTTCTCATTGGTTGGGTGACATCATCCTCTCTAATCCCTTTGATTAACTTCCTAATTATTTGCCTAATGACCGCTGATCTGTTATACTGTTCGCTTAACTTTCGTTTTCGTTTATCGTTTGAGGGATCATACCCGGGATCTTATTACTTAGGTTCCCTTAACCTTTCTCAATACATTATATTCCTTTTTATGATCCTCTATTATAATCCTTTAATTTAAATCTTTTTATCCTGTTACCTTATACTCAATTCTTTCCGTATCTATTGGATTTCCGGGAAAAATCAAAGTGTTCGGATTTGGATTCTGACGATCTTTACATACACTTATATCCCATATAAAGTACTAATAAAATCTCAGAATATCCATATCAGAACCCCTACATAGTGTGGCATGAAAAGTTTTCTCATTCAGCAAAAACACTATTCATAAGGGTTTCAAAAATTTCCAAAAATTGGGGTTATTACAGTCTCCCCTCCTTAAAAGGATTCCGTCCCGGAATCAGATAGAAATGAATAGGGATACTTTCTTAGTATTGCACTTTCTAACTCTCAAGTCAATTTTCCCACATTGTGGTTCTACCATCAAACTCTGACTAGTTTGATAACCCTTCTCCTAAGCACTTGTCCCTTTTCGATCTATAACCCTTTCTGGTTGCTCCCTATAGGTTATGTCTGGTCGCATGCCTATGCGCTCATATGCCCCTATTTATCTGGCTTCCGAATTACATTTTCTTAACATTGATACGTGGAACACATTATGAACTTGCTACATATTCGGGGGTAGGGCTAGCTCATATGCTATCTTCCCAATATGTCTTAATATATCCAAGGGTCCAACAAATTGTAGACTTAGCTTTCCTTTCTTTCCGAACCTCATCAATCCTTTTTCAAGGGTTTCCAAGGGGATACCTATAACATTACTAGGCCCCCTATTTCATACTCTTTGTCCTTTTTGAGTCAAATCAGCATACCTCTTATGTCCATCTTGGGTTACTACCAGCCGTCCTCTGATTAGATCTATTATATCCCTGGTCCTTTGGACTACTACGGGTCCGAGCATCTTGCGCTCTACAACTTCATCCTAACATAAGGGAGATTGACATTATCTTCCCTCAAGGATCTCATAAGGTGACACCTCGATAATGACATATGATCTATTGTCGTGATATAACTAAATCCGCGTTAAGTGATCATTCCAAATTTTTTCAAGTCTATTGCACAGACTCTCATTATAGCGTTTAGCATTAGAGCTTTTGCTTCTCAATACCCATTCTTTTCGAGTTCGTAATCGCTACTACCTTCCGTTCCTAATATTATACTGGTTATACTTTTGCTCGTTAGCGTTCTATAACCTTTTAATAACCACGTCAACCTTAGTATTACGAATGTGTTCCCATTCTGAATACCACCATAACTTTACTACTCCTTTTTCTGCTGTTTCTATTTCCCAAAGTTTGATCAATCATATAGAAGTAAAGGAATTTGTTGAGAGATCACTATGATCATGAACACTTGTTATATTGCATAGTTAGTACAGAAGGTGGCCAGCCTTTAGTACTTGACAAGCAATTAAACAATAGATGGTATCCTACTAGGCTTCTATCACACAGATAGATAGTCATTCGGCAATACCTCCCCTTCTGGAAGGGTTGTTCTTCTCAGATTACATGAAATGAAAAGAAGAGAAAAGAACGAACTAAAGAGAATTGTATATATAAAAAAATATATATATACTGCCACAAAATATCTAGCTTGGAACCTACCTCTGAATTATAGAGGTTTGTCATAGGAGAACAAAACATAAACGTATTTATATCAGCATCAAGTATTATAGCATCGTATTTCCCATGCCTAAATATTTCTATTCCGTTCATCATTCTATGGACCCATGCTCTTCCTCGAGCTTATACACAATCACCTTTGAAACTCCCTCGACATCGAAAATCGAATCTGGGATCTCATTCTAGACCTCATCGTTACTAGAACCCATTTCTATACCGCAACCTTCTTCGTATAATAATACGACTCTCTATTGATAAGAAAGAATAAATATTCACTAGGTAGATACTCTACTTAATTAGTCTATCAATGATAACTTATACACTACCACGACCCGATTAGTGGTACTCAATCTCAACATCCATTCCAATACAACTCTCACGGTTGTAATCAGCTCGTTACTCGCAGAATCATTGCTGCCTTACTATGGTCCACCACTGACCCACTGTCATCATTCACTTTCCATGAAATCTTAATAGCTAACCATACGGAGTCCATACATGTCATATCAAATCCTTCTAAGGAGGTAACATAATCACCATTTCTAATTCATGAAGAACACTCCTGATCCTGACATACATACATGACATGAAGCAGATAAAATTTTAGAAGAGTTTCAATCAAAGCAACGATAGCAGGTTAATACCATTCTAAATCATATGCCTTAAATAGAAGACTTACTCAAAGGTTCGTTTAGTCCTTTTGAAACATGGTCCAGGCTCATTCTCAAGATAGTACTTTCTAAGATAGATAGCCCGCTCATGGCGATTACACGAATTAAACCTTTACCAACTACTATTACGGCTGGGTATTGCACAGTCATCAGAAGGAATGTCAATCTTCCAAACCATAATACAACCTTCAGCTTTTAACCATCATCACTATATCCTTTGGCACAAGCGCCTACAATTATCCTTTTACCGTTAAAGTGTCGGCCACCTCTTTGGCCTTTCCTGATAGTAATAGTTCCTTACAGTCAATGTCATTTTAACCACCTCTAAATAAATTTTCTGCCTTATTTCAATCACAGCTTATGTGAAAATGCTTTTCTTTAATATCTGATGAGTAAATAAAAAAAATATCACCATTTTTCCATAAGTTATTGCCTCAATCTTTAGAGGCTAATCACTGTCAAGACTGACTCTTA
This sequence comes from Apium graveolens, assembly GCF_009905375.1. NCBI lineage: Eukaryota > Viridiplantae > Streptophyta > Magnoliopsida > Apiales > Apiaceae > Apium > Apium graveolens. The sequence goes on along the minus strand of NC_133655.1, from coordinate 440,061 downwards.
ATCATACTTAGAACATCTTTTATCTTAAGTCCTAATTGCCCTGAACAATTTCGACCATTACTGGTTCGATCCATACTTTCTCGTGGTTTAACACGTGCCCCACTTGGCAATATTATAATTATGTCATATTTTCTTTATCAACATTTCTATTCTTGAGAATTTTGAATATTACCTTTCTCCTTGTAAAACCTCTAAGGTTATCCTTCAATCGTTCCTCCTGTATTCCCTAGATACAGGGCATATCAAAATACCATATACTAATACTAGAATCATTGTCTATATACTTTTGAAAAAAATTTCTCCACTGATTCTTTAAAGGTTGTTATTACCTTAATCCTTTCCAATTCATACTGTCAAATTTCATACTATCCCTATTAAGGGTGAAATGCCAACCTTTATGCATTCCCCTAGAATTCATTTTAAGTTACCGATGTTCTATCCTTAATTCCACCTTTAAAAAGGTACATGCATCCATCCATGGATAAACCAAGTCATATATCCTTGATAGATTATCTTCTTCATCATTCCCACCTCGATAGTCTATACCTAACTTCATAATAGCATCCTTATTCAAATTGAGGTCAATCCATATGGCCTCCAAAGGATAACAATGGTCATCCGCTTTTCTTTCCTGATTTGGTAATGATAACATGGATGTTCTGGAAGATATTGGTCATGTTCAATGTGAACTTCTTCTTAATAATTTCTTATTTACTTTTGTTGTTTATCTCAACAGTCACCTCAATGTTGGGATACCTCTCATACCTGGCGTCTCCCTTTCTGAGTATCGAGCCACCGGTCTTACATTTCACATTATTGAAGGTCATTTCCTTCATCCAATTTTCCTACTTTCTTAATTTCTTGTCTCCTTAGTCTATCCGCGTCTTATTATTTATCCTTTGAACTATCTAAAGGTTTCCTTGAATCCTCCCAACTTAAAGGGGATAAAATGTACATAACTCGTATGCCTTCAACCATCAACTTTAACTCATGGTGAATCACCCTCATCCTGATGATTACATACTTTTCTATGTCTATTGCTACGAGTCTTTAGGGTTTCCTCATACCCAACTCCCTTATCATACCTCAAACTCTATTGCCTTTATATTCCTTTCCACTTCAGTTTCTTTTTATTTTCCTTTCTCTTATCATTATTTCATGAACTAACACAACATAAGTATTGATTCCAAACATCCCGTCATTCTGGATTTGTGTCCTCAGAACGAATCTTGATAACTTTTACAACTTAGATTCATAATTCATCATACTCATCCACTTTTGTTCTAGCTCCAAAGCTTTTACACTATCTCCTTATCTTTGGGAATTACTTTCCCGAAAACAATTGACTGAACTTAAATCAGTTTATTCTAACCTCTGGCTCCGTGCCTTTCTTGGTCTTTCACTAGCGGGTGGTCTCTCTCTTAGGAGGGTAAGTGACAAAAACAGTCTTTTGTGGTTCGTCAATCATTCGGAATCTCAAATGATTCCTCTATTTCCTTTAGCCAGGCTCTTGCCTCGACTAGGTCAATCTGTTCCTTGGAACTCTGAGAGCTTAGAGACTTAAAGGTCCTGAAAGAATTTCCTATCGCATTGTTTCCTCAAGGTGGTGGTTGGGGATAATAGTCTAAGTTCTGTCTAGACAGGTCCATGAATTGCCGTATAGGAGTACCGTCTCGGGTCTCCTTTCCTTACTCGACTTTCTGTTTCCTTAGTATGAAATGTTTCATCCTACTCCCCATAATTGGGGTCATCTTTTAATTTAAAATCCTCATTTTCCACTCCATTATGTCATGGGTTCCTTCTATCTTGATGGCGACCTCCCTGACTATCACGTTCAGGGTTTGCTCTAAATCTTATTCCTCAAACTATGGCTCTCATCTAAGTTCTCATCCTTACGCTCTTGAACTTTCGGAACCCAAATTCTATAGGAATACCTCATTATTCCTTATCATCTCTCTCGGTATTAATCTCATACCTATTTGTTGGCTCTCTGCCTTCATTCATCACTTTTACTGGCACAATATGTTCTTTTCCAATACTTCGGGCTGTATTGCTATCTCAAACAGCTTTTCGATACCGGCTCCGGTTACCTTCACTACTATTTCCATTTTCTCAAAATCTCTTATAAACTCTCCAAAAGACATTATCATCTTGAGTCTCTCCTTTTTACTAAGGGCATCAGCCACCATATTGGCTTTCCCCGAATGATAAAGAATCTCCCAATCATAATTCTTGATTAGCTCTAACCGCCTCCTCTGGCGTATGTTGAGCTCTTTCTACGTAAGAATGTACTAGAGCTCCTATGGTTTGTGAATCTCACACTTCTCTCCATACAAGTAGTGCCTCAAATCTTTAGGGCAAAACTATTGCCACGAGCCCAAGCTCATGGGTGGGGATATCGAATTTTAAATTCCCTTAATTATCTTGACGCAGACGCGATTATCTTACTGTGCTATATAAGAAGCACCCTAATTCCTTATGCGAAGCGTCACTTACAAATCACAAAATCTCATTTTCCATCCGGCAACGCCAACATAGGGAACGTCACCAACCTTTGCTTCGGTTCTTAAAAGTTGTTCTCGCATTTCTCTGTCCATTCGAACTTCTCAGTCTTACGAGTAAGCCGCGTTAAAGGGGCTACTATCTTTACAAACTTGAACGAACCTCTGGTAGTGACCGGCCAATCCTACCTCTGGTAGTCGACCCAACCAGGGTCATCAATTCATCAGTGGTCCTTTATCCAATCTCGTCAGGATCCTCCATGGGATCCTCCTCAGCAACTATCCCTTCTAGGACAACATCCTCAACCGCTACATCCTCAATATCAACATCATCCGGTCTTGCGTTAGGACGCTCTATTGGATCCACAATCTGATCTCCAATTAGTAATAAAACATCATCGCGTTGATGTTCCTCAACTTTAGGGTTCGGAGTCCCGCTACCATATACGATAACGAACTACGCTTCTATCGCTACATTTATAAGGGTTCCCATAAGGGTTTTAACTGTCAGTACTACGTTAGGTAGTCCGACTATGAACTTGGCAAGAGTTCTTATTATCTTAGTGAACTTATTATCTTAACATCCCATCATCTCTGAGGTTTATAACGCTTAGCTCTGATACCATTTCTGTAACACCCCCAGATCCGGGGTCGGGGATCCGGGTCGTCACGAGTTCCATTTCCCTTAATAACACCCAATCTTAATAATTACTCAACTACTCTGTACTGTGACCCCACAATAAACACACACACCACACGTTATAGTCTCAGAGATGAACATCCAAAAATAACCACAAGTCATTTTATTCCACAATTATCTGCCAATACACCTTAAAAGGTTTTCTGAATAAATTTACATTTCTTTGCCATTATTACAATTCATAAATATAAATAAATCTGGTACATCAAAAGTTGAAAGCCTAGCCTATTGGTAGTTCCTACCTCAGCTACGGCGGCATCAATGCTTCTAGAAAACTGCGGAACGTCTCCTAATCGCTTGCGAATCGGGAGCTTGGTTATGTTCGTCTTTTCTATCTGTTGTTGTGTGATGAAAGAAGAAAGCAAGGGTGAGCAGCAAGCCCACCAAAATAATATGTATAATGATTAATAGTATATGAGCCTTCTCATAGTACTCATGAAAGTCTTGGTCAAAAGAAATGAACCAAGTTGATATCTTAATGCGATGAAGTCGCAAAATATTCAGTATATATACATATATACTTTTCAAAATCTTGGAAGTCCTCTTCCATACATAATATACACAGAGTTCCAGTTTATAACTGTATAAAAATATTGTTGCAAGGTGATCTCATATATCTAACCTTGTCTCAACGTTTTTTTTCTGAAAATCTTTGTCATGCATAAGATAATCATTTACTAGATATAAGTTTAAAAGATGAAGTTACAAGATACTCCAATATACTTATATCTTTTCCAAATACTACTTGAACTACCACCGTTCAAGTTATAATTAGTTTCAAAAGTTCATCACGTAGATGAGACTACAAGACCAGATTTGAATAGATTAAATCTTTAAAATATCATCAAAATAAAATGAAGTTACGAGATACTTCATTTGATGCAAACATCATTTTGAAAACTTGACCCTGCCAACACTCAACAATCGCCCAACCGTAGCCTTTCTATCGAAGTGCTCTGGGTAGTGTTGCAGAAATTATCCAATTGGATGATGAACTCATTACGGGAGTTTGCCGCGCCAGGAAGACCACTCACGATGATCAGTCGTAGTAGTACAACCCCACCATTTTCTACATGTAGAGGAGAACCTGTCGGATTTACTTGTCAACCGAACACTGAACTCCTAAGGAATGGACCGCCTTAGCGGAACTTCCAGGCCATTTGGGCCAATATAATAAGGCTGGGCCGGCGCTACTCGGCCACTTACGCCACTCCTAGTTCAGATGAAATCCATGACTCTGAAACGTAAAGCTCGTCCCCACTTTCCCCAAGTAGAAACTTGTTGATACGGCTCTACCAAGAAGTCGTATCTATTTGGAAAGGAGAACTCACCGATATTTCCCAGGCGATGCCTGTTAATGGATTAACTTGTTCCAAGAATTTTACTTCCCGAGTGTTGGGTAAGTAATCAATTCATTTATCAAAACAGCAACCTTGTTGCGAATATAAAACACACCACAGAGCCGGATTCCTCAGGTTTTGAGCGAGTATTTAAATCCCCTTAAAAAGGAAGATCTTAAATATAAAAATGAGTTTTGGGATCCGCTCTAACTTTTAAAAATCATTTTGAAGACTTGAAAACACTTTATAGAGTGTTTGGAGTAAAGCTGATTTAATGAAGTAAATCAGTCCCCAGAATATTTAGAAAATGATTGAATATTATTATTTAAATAATATTCCCATAAAGAATAATCTTTATAAAAATAATTGAAGTAGAAGTATTACAAATTATACTTGAAATGGATATCAAATAACCAAAGATATACTTATATGAAAGTACTATCTTTATTTGAATAATCGAAAATAAGTTTGATTATTGACACCTTATTCTTTAATAAAATAAAGAATATATCTCAGCAAATAATCGGAGTCATAGATCCTCAAATGAATATTCAAATAATATTCATTAAATAATATAAACTGAGTCATAAGCCCTCAAATGAATATTCAAATAATATTCAGATAATAAAATAAAAGGAGTCATAAGTCCTCGAATGAATATTCAAAATAATATTCATTTAATATAAAGGAGTCATACGCCTTCGAATAATATTCGAAATAATATTCAATAATAAAATAAAGCTAAAGTTATCGAATAAGCCTTATTCGATTAATAGTTTTGAAAACTATGACCATATATATATAAGTATATATATATATCCATATATATAAAACCTACTCGGGATCCTCGACTCCCGGTTTTAGAAAATATTTTCACCTTTGGGTCCCTATACTAAGGGTATATACAAATTACCGCTATCCTCTAGCATAGGTATTATCAACTGAATCAATTGAATCAACAGATATATATCAAGATTACGAAACAGACATGCATATATACCATATCAGCATGCTCCAATATATCGCAAAATTTGCTAATAATAATCATGCACTTATCACAAGATAATGCATATACATATATTTACATCACAACAACAGTATAACGGGTAGAAAACTTGCCTGAGCGACTGGGGGTTACGAATGGCTCGGGACGAGTCTGGTAACCTATAAACAACAAGTAAGTTGGAATTAAACCAAAGTCACTTGTAAATCTATACTTTAACTAACTTAGACTCTAACGCTTGTTTTGCGCTTACTGATTCTCTTAAGTCACTCGAGTACCCTCGGCTCCACCATTTTTAATAATTTAACCTTTACGAGTTTTAAGGCGATTCCTTCGCGAGTGTCTTACCAACTGCCTAACACACTTACCATAAATGTTTCATACATTAATTAACCCTTTTTGGTCTTTAACCTATGTTTCAAAGTAAGGCGAGGGGAAAAGTTTCGTTCGCGAAACGCCGTTACTTGAAACGGTCGTTTCTCCTAAACCGTGCATCGGAATCGAACGAACTACATATCAAAACGAAGCTCGTAACATGAGCTATCTAAACATGGCAGTGGTCATAATCTAGCAGGGGGTTCTCGGGTCCTAATGTTATGCACAAAAACAGTCCAAAGAAAATCGGACGTTACGACGACTATGTTTACGCGATTACCAATGTTTAAACTACTCCAATTAACCACCAACCAACTCATAACCATCAATACAACAAAACTTCACCGAAACCATACCATATCAGTCCATAATCTCCAAGGTTTTCAACTCAAACAACCACAATCAAGACCTATGAACTATAATCAAGCTTCAATTACCAAAAACACTTCCAAATCAAACCAAACTACTAATAATCACAATCCATGCTTCTCATTTCACAACATCAACCATTAAACTTACTAACAAATAAAGTAAAGGCTAGGGTTTGAAGTTTATACCTTCCTTGGGAGGTGTTAAGTTGCTAGGAAGCCTTAGGGAGCCTCCTACAAGCTTGATCTTTCCAAAGAAATTAAGAACACAAAGTTAGGCTTTGAAGTTTCTAAAAGTCCGATTTAAAGAACTGTAAAAATGAGGGTCTTACCATGATTATTTTGACGAGACTTGTGAACAAGAGTTGTAGGCCATCTCAATACCTTTCCAATGGGCTATAGAACACAATATTTGAGTGAGAAATGAAGGAGATACAGCAGTTTTAGTGTTCTGGTTCTGTTTTGGCCGAGAGCATGAAGAACAATGCCTTGGTTTCTTTTTGATTTTGATGAAAAATGATTTGCTTGGCTTGGTTGGTTTGATTTTTGTGTTTGTTTTAGTAAATTACCTAGTTGCCCTTGATTTTGTGTGGTTAAAAAGCCACCACATCTCCTTCCTTCCCATGTCATGCTTGTGTCATCCTCATGATGTCATCCTCCCCTCCTTGTCCTCTTCTCATTGGTTGGGTGACATCATCCTCTCTAATCCCTTTGATTAACTTCCTAATTATTTGCCTAATGACCGCTGATCTGTTATACTGTTCGCTTAACTTTCGTTTTCGTTTATCGTTTGAGGGATCATACCCGGGATCTTATTACTTAGGTTCCCTTAACCTTTCTCAATACATTATATTCCTTTTTATGATCCTCTATTATAATCCTTTAATTTAAATCCTTTTATCCTGTTACCTTATACTCAATTCTTTCCGTATCTATTGGATTTCCGGGAAAAATCAAAGTGTTCGGATTTGGATTCTGACGATCTTTACATACACTTATATCCCATATAAAGTACTAATAAAATCTCAGAATATCCATATCAGAACCCCTACATAGTGTGGCATGAAAAGTTTTCTCATTCAGCAAAAACACTATTCATAAGGGTTTCAAAAATTTCCAAAAATTGGGGTTATTACAGTATCCCTTTGGAAGGGGTTAATGAGATTCGGAAAGAAAGGAAAACTAAGCCCAAGATACATTGGACCTTTTGAGATACTAAGACGGATTGGGAAGTTGGCTTACGAGCTAGCCTTACCCACGAACCTACAACAAGTTCATAATGTGTTCCATGTGTCAATGCTAAGGAAGTATCATCGGGATGCCAGACACATAGTGGAGTACGAGCATGTGGATATGCAACCAGATCTGACTTACGTGGAGAAACCAGTAAAGATTATGGATAAGAAGGAGCAGGTGCTTCGGAACAAAGTGATCAAGCTAGTCAGAGTGCTATGGCAGAATCATAATATGGAAGAATCAACCTGGGAACTAGAGAGCGCAATGCTAGAAAAGTACCCCTAATTGTTTTCTATTTGATTCCGGGACGGAATCCTTTTAAGGAGGGGAGACTGTAATTACCCCAAAATTTTGAACTTTTAGTAACCCTTATGAATAGTGTTTTTGCTGATATTGCTGAATAAGAAAACTGTTCATGCCACACTATGTAGGGTTTCTTTTATGGATATTCTGAGATTTTATTAGTACTCTATATGGTATATAAGTGTATGTAAAGATCGTCAGAATCCAATTCCGAACACTTTAATTTTTCCCGAAAATCCACTAGATACGGAAAGAATTGAATATAAGGTAACAGGATAAAAAGGATTTAAATTAAAGGATTATAAGAGAGGATCATAAAAGGAATATAATATATTGAGAAAGGTTAAGGAAACCCAAGTAATAAGATCCCGAGTATGATCCCTCAAACGAGAAACGAGAACGAAAGTTAAGCGAACCGTATAACAGATCAGAGGTCATTAGGCAAACAATTAGGGAGTTAATCAAGGAGGTTAGGGATGATGAGGTCATCCAACCAATAAGAAGAGGGCAAGTAAGGGATGATGACATCATAAGCATGACATAAGCATGACATAAGGGGAAGGAGATGTGGTTGAATTAAAACCACACAAAGTTCAAGGTTAGAAAGGTAATTAACCAAAAACAAAACAAAAACAACCAAGCTAAGCTAAACAAATCAAAAACACAAAATCATTTCATTTCTCCCACATTGCTCTCGGCTTTTTCCCATTTTAAAGAGAAGAATTTTCAAAATTCAAGTTTCAAGCTTCCTAAATTGGTAAGATAATTCTCTAGTACTCCTTATGTATAGTTATGGCTATCCTATGAGTTTAAACCTCCAAATCATTCACAATCTTCTCCAAGAAATCAATGAAGAAGATAATGAATAGTGATTTCAAGATTTTTAACTTGATTTTTCTTGTTTTTCCTTTAAGATCCAAGCATCCCTAAGACATCTCAAGGCTTCTTAAGGCTTCCTAGCTACTCACATCACTTCAAGGAAGGTATATCATCTCCAAACCCTAGCTTTACTTTGTATATTAGGATTATTTTGGTTGTTATGGTAATAGAATAGCTTAATGCTTGTTGGTTTAGAGTTTGGGTTGGAATGGTGGTGAATTGAATGTTGAAATATTATGGTTTGATTAAAGGACTTAAGTATAGTTTAAATTTAAGTTTAAGAATAAGTATAATTGTTAAAATTGAGTTGATTGGGGCTGTTATGATGTATTGTGGATGGATGTTGGTTGTATGAATGAATTGGGATTGATTGGTGATTGAATTGGAATGGTATAAAATTGGGAAATCGCGTAAACATAGCCGTCGTAATGTCCGATTTACTTTAGACTGCTTTTGTTCATAACATTAGGACCCGAGTACTCCCTGCTAGGTTTTGACCATTACCATTTTTAGATAGTTCATGTTACGAGCTTCGTTTTGATATGTGGTTCGTTTGATTCCGATGTACGGTTTAGGAGAAATGGTCGTTTTAAGTAATGACGTTTCGTGAACGAACCATTACCCCTCGCCTTACTTTAAAACATATGTTAATGACCTAAAAGGGCTAATTGGAGTATGAAATATTTATGTAGAGTGTGTTAGGAAGTTGGTAAGACACTCGCGAAAGAATCGCCTTAAAACTCGTAATGGTTAAATTATTAAAAATGGTGGAGCCGAGGGTACTCGAGTGACTTAAGAGAATCAGTAAGCGCAAAGCGAGCGTTAGAGTCTAATTTGGTTAAAGTATAGATTTACAAGTGACTTTGGTTTAATTCCAACTCACGTGTTGTTTATAGGTTACCAGACTCGTCCCGAGCCATTTGTAACCCCCAGTCGCTCAGGCAAGTTTTCTACCCGTATAACTGTTGTTGTGATGTATATGTGTATATGCATGATCTTGCGATAAATCCATATTTGTTATTAGCAAATTCTTGCGATATATTGTAGCATGTGATATGGTATATATGCATGCCTGTTTCATATTCTTGATTTATATATCTGTTGGTTCAATGCTTATAGTTGCATAATACCTATGCTAGAGATAAGCGGTATTTGAGTTTACCCTTAGTATAGGGGATCAAAAGGTGAACATATTTCTAAACCGGGAGTCGATGTTCCCGAGTATATTATATATATATATTTATATATATATGGATATAGTTTTCAAAACTATTGATCGAATAAGTTTTATTCGATAACTTTATTTATTTAATGAATATTATTTGAATATTCATTCGAGGACTTATGACTCTGTTTATTCTATTTAATGATTATTAATTGGATATTCATTTGAGGATGTATGACTCCGTTTATTTTATTTAATGAATATTATTTATAATATTCATTCGAGGTATTATGACTCCGCTTATTATTTAATAATATCTTTATTTTATTAAAGAATAATGTTTTGATAATCAAACTTATTTTTGATTATTCAAATAAAGATAGTACTTTCGTATAAGTATATCTTTGGTTATTAAATATCCATTTCAAGTATGAGTTTTAAAACTTCTACTTCGAATATTTTAATAAGGATTATCTTTATGAGAATATTATTTAAATAATAATATTCAGATATTTCTAATATATCGGGACTGATTTATTTTAATAAATCAGCAGTACTCCAAACATTCTTAAAAATATTTTCGAGTCTTCAAAATGATTTTTAAAGTTAGAGTGGACCCCAAAACTCATTTTTATATTTAAGATCTTCCTTTCAAAGGGGATTTAAATACTCGCTCAAAACCTGGGGGATCCAGCTCTGTGGTGTATTTTATATTCGCAACAAGGTTGCTGTTTTGATAAATGAATTGATTACTTACCCAACATTCGGGAAGTAAGTCCATCTAATTGAGTCGGCATAAGCGACAGGTCGGGGTACGGTCTATCAAAGTGTAAGTGGCTGGGTGGCAGCCCATCAACGCGTAAGAGGCCGGGTGGCGGTCCAGCACAAGGTCCTAATGAGGCCAGGGTGATGACTGGTGGGGGATTCATCCATCTACTAGTAGAAAAGGTTACTTATTGGTATCTTTGCCTGATCAGCAAGATATCGGGTTTATGCCAAAATTCTTTTCCTTTCCAAAATTCATTGGATGTTACAAACTCTGTTCATACTTTACATAACAGAGGTTCCAGGAAATGTTTAAGAGATATATATGTGGATATATATCGGGACTAAATAAAGTATCTCGTAACTTTATTTCATTCAATAATATTTCAAAGATTGAATCTATTCAAGTCTTAACTTGTGGTCTCATCTATGGGATGACCTTTTTAAACCTATAATACTTTGAACAGTGGTAGTTCAAGTAGCCTTATAAATGATATAAGTATAGTGAAGTAATTGGTAACTTCATCCCTTGTTTTTGCTTATATCCAGTAAGTAATTATCTTTCACCTGATAAAGGTTTCCAGCAAGTTATCCATTTAGATGCTTGCGTTATAGTTTACACTATATATTATCTTGCGAGCTGCAATGCTCACTCTTGCTTTATTTCTTCATCACACAACAACAGTTAGGAAAGATGGCCAGACTCCAGCAGACCCAGCGCAAGAGCGTGGGAAGCGCCTCGCGCCTTCCCGTTGAGATCATAGCTGCTATAACTGCAGAGGTAAATCTATTTGTAGATCAGACCTTCTACTTTTGGGAATCAATTATGTATAATTATAACTTGTGGCAGATAATGGCAATTAAGTGTAAACTTATTAAGTAATCATTTTTGGGTTGTAATAACTTTTAAATTGTGGATTCAAAGACTTGTACTTATTTCAATTTAATCTCTGAGACTATAACGGGTTGTGGTGTGTGTTAGTGTGGGGTCACAGCATGAGGTTATTTATTGTTAATTAAGTGAAGTGATATTGTGGAAAGAAAGACCGTGATGACCCGGATCCCTGACCCCGGATCTGGGGGTGTTACATTAATTTTGTTCTACATTTTTGCTCTAATCAACCATGTAAGTCACTTTTCACCATATTAGAGTCACTTTGCACCCTATAAGAGTCCCTTTCCACCATATATTTGTACAATTAACATGTTAACATCATATACATCCAATTTGACATCCTTTTACCACCTCTTAGTGCCATTTTCATACAATTCAATATTGTTCAACATTTTGGTTCTAATCAACCATGTAAGTCACGTTTCATCATATTAGAATCACTTTGCACCCTATAAGAGTCATTTTCCACCGTATATACAACAATTAACATGTTAACATCATATACATCCAATTTGACATCGTTTTATCATCTATTAATGCCACTTTTATACAAGTTAATTTTGTTCTACATTTTGGCTCTAATCAACCATGTAAGGCACTTTTCACCATATTAGAGTCACTTTGCACCCTCTAAGAGTCACTTTTCACCATATATTTGTACAATTAATATGCTAACATCATATACATCCAATTTGACATCCTTTTATCACCTCTTAGTTCCACCTTCATACAAGTCAATATTGTTCCACATTTTGGTTCTAATCAACCATTTAAGTCACGTTTCACCATATTAGAGTCACTTTGCACCCTATAAGAGTCACTTACCACCATATGTATAGCAATTAACATGTGACCATCATATACATCCAACTTGACATACTTTTACCACTTATTAATGCCAGTTTCATAACAGTTAATTTTGTTCTATGTTTTGGCTCTAATCAACCATCTAAGGCACTTTTCACCATTTTAGAGTCACTTTGCACCCTCTAAGAGTCATTTTCCACCATATATTTGTACAATTAACATGCTAACATCATATACATCCAATTTGACATCCTTTTACCACCTCTTAGTTTCACTTTCATACAAGTCAATATTGTTCCACATTTTGGGTCTAATCAACCATGTAAGTCACGTTTCACCATATTAGAGTCACTTTGCACCCTATAAGAGTCACTTTCCACCGTATATACAACAATTAACATGTTAACATCATATACATCCAATTTGACATCATTTTACCATCTATTAATGCCACTTTCATACAACTTAATTTTGTTCTATATTTTAGCTCTAATCAACCATGTAAGTCACTTTTCACCATATTTGAGTCACTTCGCACCCTATAAGAGTCCCTTTCCACCATATATTTGTACAATCAACATGTTAACATCATATACATCTAATTTGACATCCTTTTACCATATCTTAGTGCCATTTTCATACAAATTAATATTGTTCAACATTTTGGTTCTAATCAACCATGTAAGTCACGTTTCACCATATTAAAGTCACTTTACCCCCTATAAGAGTCATTTTCCACCGTATATAGAACAATTAACATGTTAACATCATATACATCCAATTTGACATCGTTTAACCATCTATAAATGCCACTTTTATACAAGTTAATTTTGTTCTACATTTTGGCTCTAATCAACCATGTAAGGCACTTTTCACCATATTAGAGTCACTTTGCACCCTCTAAGAGTCACTTTCCACCATATATTTGTACAATTAACATGCTAACATCATATACATCTAATTTGACATCCTTTTATCACCTCATAGTTCCACTTTCATACAAGTCAATATTGTTCCACATTTTGGTTCTAATCAACCATTTAAGTCACGTTTCACCATATTAGAGTCACTTTGCACCCTATAAGAGTCACTTACCACCATATGTATAGCAATTAACATGTGAACATCATATACATCCAATTTGACATCCTTTTACCACCTATTAATGCCACTTTCATACAAGTTAATTTTGTTCCACATTTAGGCTCTAATCAGCCAAGTAAGTCATTTTAAAACATATTAGAGTCACTTTGCACCCTATAAGTGTCAATTTCCACCATATATTTGTACAATTAACATGCTAACATCATATACATCCAATTTGACATCCTTTAACCACCTCTTAGTTCCACTTTCATACAAATCAATATTGTTCCACATTTTGGGTCTAATCAATTATGTAAGTCACGTTTCACCATATTAGAGTCACTTTGCACCCTATAAGAGTCACTTTCCACCGTATATACAACAATTAACATGTTAACATCATATACATCCAATTTGACATCGTTTAACCATCTATAAATGCCACTTTTATACAAGTTAATTTTGTTCTACATTTTGGCTCTAATCAACCATGTAAGGCACTTTTCACCATATTAGAGTCACTTTGCACCCTCTAAGAGTCACTTTCCACCATATATTTGTACAATTAACATGCTAACATCATATACATCCAATTTGACATCCTTTTATCACCTCTTAGTTCCACTTTCATACAAGTCAATATTGTTCCACATTTTGATTCTAATCAACCATTTAAGTCATGTTTCACCATATTACAGTCACTTTGCACCCTATAAGAGTCACTTACCACCATATATATAGCAATTAACATGTGAACATCATATACATCCAATTTGACATCCTTTTACCACCTATTAATGCCACTTTCATTCAAGTTAATTTTGTTCTACAATTTGGCTCTAATCAACCATGTAAGTCACTTTTCACCATATTAGAGTCACTTTTCCCCTATAAGAGTCACTTTCCACCATATATTTGTGCAATTAACATGTTAACATCATATACATCCAATTTGACATCCTTTTACCACCTCTTAGTTCCACTCTCATACAAGTCAATATTGTTCCACATTTTGGTTCTAAGCAACCATGTAAGTCACTTTTCACCATATTAGAGTCACTTTGCACCCTATAAGAGTCACTTTACACCGTATATATAACAATTAACATGTTAACATCATATACATCCAATTTGACATCGTTTTACCATCTATTAATGCCACTTTCATACAAGTTAATTTTGTTCTACATTTTGGCTCTAATCAACCATGTAAGTCACTTTTCACCATATAAGAGTCACTTTGTACCCTATAAGAGTCACTTTACACCATATATTTGTACAATCAACATGTTAACATCAAATTTGACATCCTTTTACCACCTCTTAGTTCCACTTTCGTACAAGTCAATATTGTTCCACATTTTGGGTCTACTCAACCATTTAAGTCACGTTCCACCATATTAGAGTCACTTTGCACCCTATAAGAGTCACTTACCACCATATATATAGCAATTAAATTGTGAACATCATATACATCCAATTTGACATACATTTACCACCTGTTAATGCCACTTTCATACAAGTTAATTTTGTTGCACATTTTGGCTCTAATAAAAAATGTAAGTAACTTTTCACCATATTAGAGTCACTTTGCCCACTATAAGAGTCACTTTCCACCATATATTTATATAATTAACATGTTAACATCATATACATCCAATTTGACATCCTTTTACCACCTCTTAGTTCCACTTTCATACAAGTCATATTGTTCAATATTTTGGATCTAATCAACCATGTAAGTCACGTTTCACCATATAGAGTCACTTTGCACCCTATAAGAGTCACTTTCCACCATATATATAGCATTTAACATGTTAACATCATATACATCCAATTTGACATACTTTTACGACCTATTAATGCCACTATCATACAAGTTAATTTGTTCCACATTTTGGATCTAATCAACCATGTAAATCATTTTCACTATATTAAAGTCACTTTGCACCCTATAAGTGTCAATTTCCACCAAATATTTCTACAATTAACATGTTAACATCATATACATCAAATTTGACATCCATTTACCACCTCTTAGTTTCACTTTCATACAAGTCAATTTTGTTCCATATTTTGGTTCTAATAAACCATTTAAGTCACTTTTTACCATATTAGAGTCACTTTGCACCCTATAAGAGCCACTTTACACCATATGTACAACAATTAATATGTTAACATCATATACATCCAATTTGACATCCTGTTACCACCTATTAATGCCACTTTCATACAAGTTAATTTTGTTCCACATTTTGGCTCTAATCAACAATGTAAGTCACTTTTCACCATATTAGAGTCACTTTTCACCATATATTTGTACAATTAACATGCTAACATCATATACATCCAATTTGACATCCTTTTACCACCTCTTAGTTCCACTTTCATACAAGTCAATTTTGTTCCACATTTTCGGTCTAATCAACCATGTAAGTCGCGTTCCACCATATTAGAGTCACTTTGCACCCTATAAGAGTCACTTTCCACCGTATATACAACAATTAACATGTTAACATTATATACATCCAATTTGACATCGTTTTACCATCAATTAATGCCACTTTCATACAAGTTAATTTTGTTCTACATTTTGGCTCTAATCACCATGTAAGTCAGTTTTCACCATATTAGAGTCACTTTGCACCCTATAAGAGTCACTTTCCACCATATATTTACACAATTAACATGCTAACATCATATACATCCAATTTGACATCCTTTTACCACCTCTTAGTTCCACTTTCATTCAAGTCAATATTGTTCCACATTTTGGCTCTAATCAACCATGTAAGTCACTTTTCACCATATTAGAGTCACTGTGCACCCTATAAGAGTCACTTTCCATCATATATTTGTACAATTAAAATGTTAACATCAAATTTGATATCCTTTTACCACCTCTTAGTTCCACTTTCATACAAGTCAATATTATTCAACATTTTGGATCAAATCAACCATGTAAGTCACGTTTCACCATATTAGAGTCACTTTGCACCCTATAAGAGTTACTTTCCACCATATATATAGCAATTAACATGTTAACATCATATACATCCAATTTGACATACTTTTACCACCTATTAATGCCACTTTCATACAAGTTAATTTGTTCCACATTTTGGCTCTAATCAACCATGTAAGTCATTTTTCACCATATTAAAGTCACTTTGCACCCTATAAGTGTCAATTTCCACCATATATTTGTACAATTAACATGTTAAAATCATATACATCCAATTTGACATCCTTTTACCACCTCTTAGTTTCACTTTCATACAAGTCAATTTTGTTCCACATTTTGGTTATAATAAAGCATTTAAGTCACTTTCCACCATATTAGAGTCACTTTGCACCCAATAATAGTCACTTTCCACCATATATTTGTACAATTAACATGATAACATCATATACATCCAATTTAACATCCTTTTACCACCTCTTAGTTCCACTTTCATACAAGTCAATATTGTTCCACATTTTTGTACTAATCGACCATGTAAGTCACTTTTCACTATATTAGAGTCACTTTGCACCCTATAAGAGTCACTATACACCATATATACAACAATAATATGTTAATATCATATACATCCAATTTGACATCCTTTTACCACCTATTAATGCCACTTTATTACAAGTTAATTTTGTTCCACATTTTGGCTCTAATCAATCATGTATGTCATTTTTCACCATATAAGAGTCACTTTGCACCCTATAAATGTCATTTTCCATCATATATTTGTACAATTAACATGCTAACATCATATACATCCAATTTAACATCCTTTTACCACCTCTTAGTTTCATTTTCATACAAGTCAATATTTTTCCACATTTTTTGTCTAATCAAACTTGTAAGTCGCGTTTCACCATATTAGAGTCACTTTGCACCCTATAAGAGTAACTTTTCACCGTATATATAACAATTAACATGTTAACATCATATACATCCAATTTGGCATCGTTTTACCATTTATTAATACCACTTTCATACAAGTTAATTTTGTTCTACATTTTGGCTCTAATCAACCATGTAAGTCACTTTTCACCATATAAGAGTCATTTAGCACAATATAAGAGTCACTTTACACCATATATTTGTACAATTAACATGCTAACATCATATACATCCAATTTGACATCCTTTTACCACCTCATAGTTCCACTTTCATACAAGTCAATATTGTTCCACATTTTGGCTCTAATCAACCATTTAAGTCACGTTTCACCATATTAGAGTCACTTTGCACCCTATAAGAGTCACTTACCACCATATATATAGCAATTAACATATGAACATCATATACATCCAATTTGACAACCTTTTACCACCTATTAATGCCACTTTCATACAAGTTAATTTTGTTCCATATTTAGGCTCTAATCAACCATGTAAGTCACTTTTCACCATATTAGAGTCACTTTGCACCCTATAAGAGTCACTTTCCACCATATATTTGTACAATCAACATGTTAACATCAAATTTGACATCCTTTTACCACCTCTTAGTTCCACTTTCATACAAGTCAATATTTTTCCACATTTTGGGTCTAATCAACCATATCCGTCGCGTTTCACCATATTAGAGTCACTTTGCACCCTATAAGAGTAACTTTCCACCGTATATATAACAATTAACATGTTAACATCATATACATCCAATTTGACATCGTTTTACCATCTATTAATGCCACTTTCATACAAGTTAATTTTGTTCTACATTTTGGCTCTAATCAACCATGTAAGTCACTTTTCACCATATAAGAGTCACTTTATACCCTATAAGAGTCACTTTACACCATATATTTTTACTATTAACATGCTAACATCATATACATCCAATTTGACATCCTTTTACCACCTCTTAGTTCCACTTTCATACAAGTCAATATTGTTCCACATTTTGTGTCTACTCAACCATTTAAGTCACGTTCCACCATATTAGAGTCACTTTGCACCCTATAAGAGTCACTTACCACCATATATATAGCAATTAACATGTGAACATCATATATATCCAATTTGACATACTTTTACCACCTGTTAATGCCACTTTCATACAAGTTAATTTTGTTGCACATTTTGGCTCTAATAAAAAATGTAAGTAACTTTTCACCATATTAGAGTCACTTTGCCCACTATAAGAGTCACTTTCCACCATATATTTGTACAATTAACATGTTAACATCATATACATCCAATTTGACATCCTTTTACAACCTCTTAGTTCCACTTTCATACAAGTCAATATTGTTCAATATTTTGGATCTAATCAACCATGTAAGTCACGTTTCACCATATAGAGTCACTTTGCACCCTATAAGAGTCACTTTCCACCATATATATAGCATTTAACATGTTAACATCATATACACCCAATTTGACATCCTTTTACCACCTATTAATGCCACTATCATACAAGTTAATTTGTTCCACATTTTGGATCTAATCAACCATGTAAATCATTTTCACTATATTAAAGTCACTTTGCACCCTATAAGTGTCAATTTCCACCAAATATTTGTACAATTAACATGTTAACATCATATACATCAAATTTGACATCCATTTACCACCTCTTAGTTTCACTTTCATACAAGTCAATTTTGTTCCATATTTTGGTTCTAATAAACCATTTAAGTCACTTTTCACCATATTAGAGTCACTTTGCACCATATAAGAGTCACTTAACACCATATATACAACAATTAATATGTTAACATCATATACATCCAATTTGACATCCTGTTACAACCTATTAATGCCACTTTCATACAAGTTAATTTTGTTCCACATTTTGGCTCTAATCAACAATGTAAGTCACTTTTCACCATATTAGAGTCAATTTGCACCCTATAAGAGTCACTTTCCACCGTATATACAACAATTAACATGTTAACATCATATAAATCCAATTTGACATCATTTTACCATCTATTAATGCCACTTTCGTACAAGTTAATTTTGTTCTACATTTTGGCTCTAATCAACCATGAAAGTCACTTTTCACCATATTAGAGTCACTTTGCACCCTATAAGAGTCACTTTCCACCATATATTTATACAATTAACATGTTAACATCAAATTAGACATCCTTTTACCACCTCTTAATTCCACTTTCATACAAGTCAATATTTTTCCACATTTTGGGTCTCATCAACCATGTAAGTCGCGTTTCACCATATTAGAGTCACTTTGCACCCTAAAAGAGTAACTTTCCACCGTATATATAACAATTAACATGTTAACATCATATACATCAAATTTGACATCGTTTTACCATCTATTAATGCCACTTTCATACAAGTTAATTTTGTTCTACATTTTGGCTCAAATCAACCATGTAAGTCACTTTTCACCATATAAGAGTCACTTTACACCCTATAAGAGTCACTTTACACAATATATTTGTACAATTAACATGCTAACATCATATACATCCAATTTGACATCCTTTTACCACCTCTTAGTTCCACTTTCATACAAGTCAATATTGTTCCACATTTTATGTCTACTCAACCATTTAAGTCACGTTTCACCATATTAGAGTCACTTTGCACCCTATAAGAGTCACTTGCCACCATATATATAGCAATTAACATGTGAACATCATATACATCCAATTTGACATCCTTTAACCACCTGTTAATGCCACTTTCATACAAGTTAATTTTGTTGCACATTTTGGCTCTAATCAAAAATGTAATTAACTTTTCACCATATTAGAGTCACTTTGCCCCCTATAAGAGTCACTTTCCACCATATATTTGTACAATTAACATGTTAACACCATATACATCCAATTTGACATCCTTTTACCACCTCTTAGTTCCACTTTCATACAAGTCAATATTGTTCAAAATTTTGGATCTAATCAACCATGTAAGTCACGTTTCACCATAGAGAGTCACTTTGCACCCTATAAGAGTCACTTTCCACCATATATATAGGATTTAACATGTTAACATCATATACATCCAATTTGACATCCTTTTACCACCTATTAATGCCACTATCATACAAGTTAATTTGTTCCACATTTTGGATCTAATCAACCATGTAAATCATTTTCACCATATTAAACTCACTTTGCACCCTATAAGTGTCAATTTCCACCAAATATTTGTACAATTAACATGTTAACATCATATACATCAAATTTGACATCCATTTACCACCTCTTAGTTTCACTTTCATACAAGTCAATTTTGTTCCACATTTTGGTTCTAATAAACCATTTAAGTCACTTTTCACCATATTAGAGTCACTTTGCACCCTATAAGAGTCACTTTACACCATATATACAACAATTAATATGTTAACATCATATACATCCAATTTGACATCCTGTTACCACCTATTAATGCCACTTTCATACAAGTTAATTTTGTTCCACATTTTGGCTCTAATCAATCATGTAAGTCATTTTTCACCATATAAGAGTCACTTTGCACCCTATAAATGTCATTTTCCACCATATATTTGTACAATCAACATGCTAACATCATATACATCCAATTTGACATCCTTTCAGCACCTTTTAGTTCCACTTTCATACAAGTCAATATTGTTCCAATTTTTCGGTCTAATCAACCATGTAAGTCGCGTTTCACCATATTAGAGTCACTTTGCACCCTATAAGAGTCACTTTCCACCGTATATACAACAATTAACATGTTAACATCATATACATCCAATTTGACATCATTTTACCATCTATTAATGCCACTTTCATACAAGTTAATTTTTTTCCACATTTTGACTTTAATCAACCATGTAAGTCACTCTTCACCATATTAGAGTCAATTTGCACCCTATAAGAGTCACTTTACGCAATATATTTGTACAATTAACATGCTAACATCATATACATCAAATTTAACATCCTTTTACCACGTTTTAGTTCCACTTTCATACAAATCAATTTTGTTCCACATTTTGGTTCTAATCAACCATGTAAGTCACTTTTCACCATATTAGAGTCACTTTGCACCCTATAAGAGTCACTTTACACCATATATACAACAATTAATATGTTAACATCATATACATCTAATTTGACATCCTTTTACCACCTATTAATGCCACTTTCATACAAGTTAATTTTGTTCCACATTTTGGCTCTAATCAACCATGTAAGTCACTTTTCACCATATTAGAGTCAATTTGCACCCTATAAGAGTCCATTTCCACCATATATTTGTACAATTAACATGTTAACATCATATACATCTAATTTTACATCCTTTTACCATATCTTAGTGCCATTTTCATACAAATCAATGTTGTTCAACATTTTAGTTCTAATCAACCATGTAAGTCACGTTTCACCATATTAGAGTCACTTTGCACCCTATAAGAGTCATTTTCCACCGTATATAGAACAATTAACATGTTAACATAATATACATCCAATTTGACATCGTTTAACCATATATAAATGCCACTTTTATACAAGTTAATTTTGTTCTACATTTTGGCTCTAATCAACCATGTAAGGCACTTTTCACCATATTAGAGTCACTTTGCACCCTCTAAGAGTCACTTTACTCCATATATTTGTACAATTAACATGCTAAAATCATATACATCCAATTTGACATCCTTTTATCACCTCTTAGTTCCATTTTCATACAAGTCAATATTGTTCCACATTTTGGTTCCAATCAACCATTTAAGTGACGTTTCACCATATTAGAGTCACTTTGCACCCTATAAGAGTCACTTACCACCATATATATAGCAATTAACATGTGAACATCATATACATCCAATTTGACATCCTTTTACCACCTATTAATGCCACTTTCATACAAGTTAATTTTGTTCAACATTTTGGCTCTAATCAACCATGTAAGTCACTTTTCACCATATTAAAGTCACTTTTCCCCTATAAGAGTCACTTTCCACCATATATTTATGCAATTAACATGTTAACATCATATACATCCAATTTGACATCTTTTTACCACCTCTTAGTTCCACTCTCATACAAGTCAATATTGTTCCACATTTTGGTTCTAAGCAACCATGTAAGTCACTTTTCACCATATTAGAGTCACTTTGCACCCTATAAGAGTCACTTTACACCATATATACAACAATAATATGTTAATCATATACATCCAATTTGACATCCTTTTACCATCTATTATTGCCACTTTTATACAAGTTAATTTTTTTTCCACATTTTGGCTCTAATCAACCATGTAAGTCATTTTTCACCATATAAGAGTCACTTTGCACCCTATAAATGTCATTTTCCACTATATATTTGTACAATTAACATGTTAACATCATATACATCCAATTTGACATCCTTTTACCACGTCTTAGTTCCACTTTCATACAAGTCAATTTTGTTCCACATTTTCGGTCTAATCAACCATGTAAGTCGCGTTCCACCATATTAGAGACACTTTGCACCCTATAAGAGTCACTTTCCACCGTATATACAACAATCAACATGTTAAAATTATATACATCCAATTTGACATCGTTTTACCATCGATTAATGCCACTTTCATACAAGTTAATTTTGTTCTACATTTTGGCTCTAATCAACCATGTAAGTCACTTTTCACCATATTAGAGTCACTTTGCACCCTATAAGAGTCACTTTCCACCATATATTTACACAATTAACATGCTAACATCATATACATCCAATTTGACATCCATTTACCACCTCTTAGTTCCACTTTCATACAAGTCAATATTGTTCCACATTTTGGCTCTAATCAACCATGTAAGTCACTTTTCACCATATTAGAGTCACTTTGCACCCTATAAGAGTCACTTTCCACCATATATTCATACAATTAACATGTTAACATCAAATTTGACATCCTTTTACCACCTCTTAGTTCCACTTTCATACAAGTCAATATTGTTCAACATTTTGGATCTAATCAACCATGTAAGTCACGTGTCACCATATTAGAGTCACTTTGCACCCTATAAGAGTTACTTTCCACCATATATATAGCAATTAACATGTTAACATCATATACATCCAATTTGACATACTTTTATCACCTATTAATGCCACTTTCATACAAGTTAATTTGTTCCACATTTTGGCTCTAATCAACCATGTAAGTCATTTTTCACATATTAAAGTCACTTTGCACCCTAAAAGTGTCAATTTCCACCATATATTTGTACAATTAACATGTTAACATCATATACATCCAATTTGACATCCTTTTACCACCTCTTAGTTTCACTTTCATACAAGTCAATTTTGTTCCACATTTTGGTTCTAATAAATCATTTAAGTCACTTTCCACCATATTAGAGTCACTTTGCACACAATAATAGTCACTTTCCACCATATATTTGTACAATTAACATGATAACATCATATACATCCAATTTAACATCCTTTTACCACCTCTTAGTTCCACTTTCATACAAGTCAATTTTGTTCCACATTTTTGTACTAATCGACCATGTAAGTCACTTTTCACTATATTAGAGTCATTTTGCACCCTATAAGAGTCACTTTACACCATATATACAACAATAATATATTAACATCATATACATCCAATTTGACATCCTTTTACCACCTATTAATACCACTTTAATACAAGTTAATTTTGTTCCACATTTTGGCTCTAATAAATCATGTATGTCATTTTTCACCATATAAGAGTCACTTTGCACCCTATAAATGTCATTTTCCACCATATATTTGTACAATTAACATGCTAACATCATATACATCCAATTTAACATCCTTTTACCACCTCTTAGTTTCACTTTCATACAAGTCAATATTTTTCCACATTTTTTGTCTAATCAACCATGTAAGTCGCGTTTCACCATATTAGAGTCACTTTGCACCCTATAAGAATAACTTTCCACAGTATATATAACAATTAACATGTTAACATCATATACATCCAATTTGGCATCGTTTTACCATCTATTAATGCCACTTTCATACAAGTTAATTTTGTTCTACATTTTGGCTCTGATCAACCATGTAAGTCACTTTTCACCATATAAGAGTCACTTTGCACAATATAAGAGTCACTTTACACCATATATTTGTACAATTAACATGCTAACATTATATACATCCAATTTGACATCCTTTTACCACCACATAGTTCCACTTTCATACAAGTCAATATTGTTCCACATTTTGGCTCTAATCAACCATTTAAGTCACGTTTCACCATATTAGAGTCACTTTGCACCCTATAAGAGTCACTTACCACCATATATATAGCAATTAACATATGAACATCATATACATCCAATTTGACATTCTTTTACCACCTATTAATACCACTTTCATACAAGTTAATTTTGTTCCATATTTTGGCTCTAATCAACCACGTAAGTCACTTTTCACCATATTAAAGTCACTTTGCACCCTATAAGAGTCACTTTCCACCATATATTTGTACAATTAACATGTTGAAAGGCATATGTCATAGCCTACTCGTTTATTCGAGTATTTAACTCAACTCAAATAAGAATGTAATAAGTAAATAGTGGATCTATCATCAGAGAGATCTCACAAAGTAACATCTGTTAAAGAATAAAGAAACATTGTTCATCTGCAGACTTGAAGATTCACTGGAAGAAGTTCAAGAATTTGATCATGCCTCAGTGATATAAATCAAGATCGTGGATTTAATCAAGTGACAGAGATCTCGTCAGGGTATCATTTATTACAAGGATTCAATCAGAATATCAAAGTCAAGACATGAAGAAACGTCACAGAAGTTAGTCACTCATGAACCAGACAGTACATCGAGTGTCAGCATTGAAGTGGCTGAATTGATTCATAAGTCTCAGTGACTTTCAGAAGATTGTCAGAAGAATGGATGCTGCTCAGCGTTAGTATTAATTCTCTATTAATTAATTAAGTCATATAATTTAATTAAGAAAATAAATTATATCTGCAAAGATTAATTTATTGATTAATTGAATTAAATTGATTAATTAATTTAGAATTAATATTAAGGATTTACAAGATTTTAATTGGTTTAAAATCTGCTTAAATTCAGCAAGACAATTCATTTGAACTAGTATGACAATCGGTATGACAATTGATAGTCATACCGAAAGTCATGCCAATACATTTAATTGTCTTATTAGAATTTCTGTTTAGATTAAAATCTGTTATTAATTCAGCAAGACAATTTATTTGAACTAATATGACAATCGGTATGACAATCAATAGTCATACCGAAAGTCTTGCTAGCTCATTTTAATTGTCTTGCTAGTTGTAAACTTTGTCATACCGAAAGTCTTGCTGGCCAAAGAGATTGTCATGCCAGTACATGTTTACATTCGGCTGTTTGATAAAAAGGAGCAGAAGTCTATTATTTCACCATCGAAAAAACAGAACACAAACTCAAGAACAAACGAAAAAGGAGCAGAAAAATATTTCATCTCATCTGCAACTTCAAGATCAATTTCTAGATTGTAAAGTTAAATCCAATCAACTAGAAATACTTATCTTGTTCTTGTGTATCAATCTAGCGGATTAAAATCCCTAGAACTTAATCTCAAATCGCATTTAGCATTTGATCTTTTAATTACAAAAATAGAAAAAGTTCATGTCGAATTTATTCTAGATTTGTAATAGTTGATTTGAGATTAATCCCTTGTAACCGATACCGTAGTTGTAACACCTTTCAAGTTTAATAAAAGTTTTATTTAACTTGAATTTTGTTTCACTATTTTATTCCGCATTTTATTCGACTAAACGGTATTGTTTGCATTCAACCCCCCCTTCTACAAACAAATTGGGACCTAACAATTGGTATCAGAGCCTTCTGATTAACGTACAAATCTAGATCCTAGACTTTTGTATTTCTTTCACTTCTTGAATTTTTTATTCACTCAAAAAAAATTCATAATGACTACACAAAAAGTTGGAACCGTTAAAATTCCACTTTTCGATAAAGAAAATTATGTTATGTGGAAGAAGAAGATGCTACTGTTTTTACAGGTTGCTAATCCCAAATATTTGCAAGTGTTGAAGAAGGGTCCAAAAATTCCTATGGTTATGGAACCAGAGGTAATAGAAAATGATGTGGTGATCACCAAAGCGAGAACTTATGTGAAGGATCCTGAGGACTTCTCTCCTGCTGAAATAGAAGAAGCTTCCCTGGATGCTAGCCTTCAATTAATCTTAGTAGATTCCCTTAATCCCCTGGTGAATAGACATGTGATGAATTGTAAAGATTCCAAACATATCTGGGAAACTATTGAGATTATTAATGAAGGCACAGAGGAAGTTAGGGAGAACAAACTAGAAATCCTAACGTCTGAGTATGAATACTTTAAATCCAATCCAGGAGAAGAAATCACTGAAGTGTTTGAGAGGTACAATGCATTGATCAACAACCTGAACATTAATGGTAAATACTATTCCATCAGGGAGGTCAACAAAAAGTTCCTTTTAACACTGCCAACTCATCTCGAACATAGAATCACTGCCATAAGAGAAGCAAGAGATCTGAGTGAGATTTCTTTGGAAAGGCTCTATGGTGTGTTAAAGACTTATGAGTTGGAGCAGATTCAGCAGAAGGAAGTTTACGGGAAAGGAAGAGTGGTCAGCACGTCTACTGCTCTAGTAGCTGATGAACAACAACAACCACAATATCAACAACAATCTCAACAGTCAGAAAGAATGGTACAGTCTTCCAAGGTTGAAGATAATGTGATAGTAGCAGAATTTGATTCTCCTACTACAAATCAATCAGGAGATGATTATTATTCCTTGGAAGAACTGGAGCAATTGGAGGATGAGTCAATGGCCCTGATTGTCAAGAGATTCTCAAATATCAGATTCAAAAGGAATCCCAAGTTCAAGTACAAGTCCAACTACAACAGATTCCAGAAAGGTGGATCTTCATCCTCTAACACCAGCAGTGGTGGGTATAAAACAGGGATGGATGATCGAAGCACCATTCGATGCTTCAACTGTAATGAGTTGGGACACTTTGCCACAGAATGCAGGAAGCCAAAACAAGCTAGGAAGAACTCTTACGATTCTAATCAGAAGAGTAAATCTGAAAGGGCGTACCTGGCAAAGGGAAGAAGCTGGGATGATACTGACAGTGAAGATGAAGAAGTTGGGAATCTTGCTCTCATGGCTAGTAATGCAAGCACCTCATCGTCAAGAAAAGAGGGCATTAAACAGGTACAACCGGTAGTGTGGATTCTTGACAGCGGATCGTCAAGACATATGACCGGAGATAGAGCCCTGCTATCAAATGTGGTTGAGAAAGCTGGCCCAGTGGTTACGTTTGGAGATAACAGCAAAGGTTTAACGGAGGGATATGGCTGTTTGCTAGCTGGAAATGTTATCATTGAAAATGTATATGTTGTGCAAGGACTTGAACACAATCTGCTTAGCATTAGTCAGTTCTGTGACAACGGCTACAATGTTTTATTCGACAAGCTGAAGTGTCAGATTCTGCACAAGAAAAGTGAAAAACCCTCCTTAATGGGAATCCGGAAAGGAAATCTGTTCGTAGCTGACATGAACTCTGGAAGCAATCTTGAAGTCAATTGTTTCTATGCAAAGGCATCGTCAGATGAGAGTTGGCTATGGCACAAGAGACTTTCTCATCTCAATTTCAAAACAATGAATTCTCTTGTCAAAAGAGAATTGGTAAGAGGTCTGCCTCAGCTGGAATTCTCTCCAGAAGGACTATGTGAGGCTTGCCAGAAAGGAAAGTCAAAGAAAGCAAGTCACAAAGGCACTGACACATCTTCCATAACTGGTGTTCTGCAATTATTGCACATGGATTTATTTGGTCCAGTTAATATCATTTCTATGTCAAAGAAGTGTTACTGTCTTGTGATAGTTGATGACTATTCCAAGTATACGTGGGTTTTATTTCTTCACTCTAAGGATGAAACACCACAAGTTGTGATTGATCATATCAAGATGATTGAGTTAGATTCTAACGTCCCTGTTAGAGCAATAAGGTCAGATAATGGGACAGAATTCAAGAATGCACTTCTCAATAGATTCTGTACAGACAAAGGGATTACCAGACAATTTTCAGCTCCTAGAACCCCTCAGCAAAATGGAGTGGTAGAAAGGAAGAATCGTACATTGATTGAAGCTGCAAGAACGATGTTAAGTGAATCAGGTCTTCCAATGTACTTTTGGGCTGAAGCTGTCAATACTGCATGTTATACTCAGAATCGAACTCTAATCAACAAAGACTTCATTAAAACTCCTTATGAGATTTTGAATGAACAGAAACCTTCTATCAAATACTTTCATGTATTTGGTGCCAGATGTTTCGTGCTCAAGGATGGAGATGATCGTCGTGGTAAGTTCGAGGCAAAGGCATATGAGGGTATTTTTGTTGGATATGGAAGAAGATCATATAGAGTGTATATCATTGATCAACACAAAGTAACTGAAAGTATCAATGTTACATTTGATGACACTAAACTCCCTAGTATCCAAACTGAAGATCCTTCTGAGAAACTGAAGTTTGATGATACGTCAGATTCAGAATTAGAACATGGTCAAGTACCTGAGGTTGTTGCTGGTGAAGAACCTGTTAATCCTGATGATACTCAAGGTAATAGTGATGGAAACTTTGGCAACAATGGAGATACCACTGCTACTGACGGAGAATCTTCAAGTCAACATGGCAACAACTCAGGGGGAGATGCTGAAGGATCATCTAGTAGGACACAACATCACAATGAATTTCAAGGCGAATCATCAAGATCAAATCTTCCAAGACAGACTGTCTGGAATAAAGCTCACCCTTTTGAGTTGATTATTGGTGATCCAGATGTTGGAGTCAGAACTAGACGTGCTACTCAAAATGAGTGTCTGTTCTCAGGATTTCTTTCTGAGATGGAACCTAAGAAAATTGAAGAAGCACTGATTGATCCAGATTGGGTGATTGCTATGCAAGATGAACTCAATCAGTTTGAAAGTCAACAAGTCTGGAAACTGGTACCTAGGCCTGTACACAAGAAAGCTGTTGGTACTAGGTGGGTATTCAGGAATAAACTAGATGAAGATGGTGTGGTTACAAGAAACAAGGCAAGACTGGTAGCTAAAGGGTATTCTCAAGCTGAAGGCATTGATTATGATGAAACCTATGCTCCAGTGGCTAGACTTGAGGCCATCAGGATATTTCTGGCATTCGCAGCATTTTCAAACTTTAAAGTTTATCAAATGGATGTCAAGAGCGCCTTTCTGAATGGAAAGCTGGATGAAGAGGTATATGTAGAGCAACCTCCTGGTTTTGAAGATCCAGATCATTTGGATTTTGTCTTCTTTCTTTTCAAGGCAATCTATGGGCTAAAATAGTCTCCAAGAAAATGGTATGACACTCTCTCTGAATTTCTTATTGAAAATAGCTTTATTAGAGGTGTCATAGACAAAACTCTCTTTTCTAAAACACATAAGAAGGATACTATATTAGTCCAAGTCTATGTGGATGATATAATATTTGGGTCTACTAATGATAATCTCTGTAAGAGATTTGCTAAGTTAATGCACAGCAAGTTTGAAATGAGCATGATGGGAGAGCTGAAGTTCTTTCTTGGATTACAAGTAAATCAAAGGTTAGATGGAACATTTATTTGTCAATCCAAGTATCTCAAGGAACTCCTCAAAAAGTACAATCTAGAGAATTCTGCATCAGCAAGGACTCCATCAACTACAGCTGTCAAGCTTGGACCATGTGAAAACTCCATTAAGGTAGATGTCACAAGCTACAGAGGTATGATTGGCTCGTTACTCTATCTTACTGCAAGTAGACCAGATATTATGTATGCTACATGTTTATGTGCAAGGTTCCAAGCGGATCCTAGAGATATTCATCTCGTTGCTGTTAAACGAATCTTAAGATATCTTAAGGGAACACCAAATCTAGGTATTTGGTACCCTAAAGAATCTGGTTTTAACCTTGTTGGATATACAGATTCAGATTACGCAGGAAGTGTTGTTGATAGGAAAAGCACCTCAGGAAGTTGTCAATTCCTAGGAAGCAGGCTAGTCTCATGGTACAGCAAGAAACAGCAAACAGTTTCCAACTCAACGGCCGAGGCTGAATATATTGCTGCTGGAAGCTGCTGTGCTCAGATCTTGTGGATTAGGAACCAACTACGAGACTATGGCTCTGTATTGAACAAGATTCCTATTTTATGTGACAATACAAGTGCAATAGCCATCACCAACAACCCTGTGCAGCACTCGAGGACAAAGCACATTGACATCAGGTATCATTTTATTAGAGAGCACGTCATGAATGGTACTGTTGAACTATTTTTTGTTCCAACAGAAGAACAAATAGCAGATATTTTCACTAAACCACTTGACGAATCCACATTTACCAGATTAGTTGGTAAATTGGGCATGTTGAATAGTTTTAGTGATTAATTTAGTTAATATCTGTGATCTGTTCTTGAATGAATTTACAAATGAATTTTTCATAAATGAAAAATTCATTTGCAAATTTATTTTATCATTTTATCATATTTTTTGCTTATTTCTATGTAATATATATTATCTTATCTATTTTTATTTTCCCTACTTGTTAATTTAAAATATCTCAGAATATTTTATTTCCTCTAAAAATATTTTACTATGAATTTTATTTGCTAAAATTCAATAGAAATCTATTTTTGGAATAAAAAAATAATAAATTCTGATATATTATCTTTGTTTCTGTAAATATTATAGGTCTGTATTTCAGTTTTACCATTTTGTAATATAATTTCAGTACATTTATAGAGTATGTACATATTTGATTGTATTTCTACTAAAATGACAATCGGCAAGACAATTGAAATTGTCTTGCTAAAAGTCATTTCGCTATATAATTGTCATATTAAGTGTTTTTCAGTATAGTTTATACTGGCAAGACAATCGGTATGACTATCAATTGTCTTGCCAGTTATAAACAATATATATATATATTTTCTTTTATTTTATACTGGTATGACAATCGGTATGACTATCAGATTGTCAAACCAGTTATATATACTCAGTGTTTATTTTGTTATTTCCTTTATTTCTGTTGATTTTTTCTCTTCCTTCTTTTGCCTGGTATGACAATCGGTATGACAATCCAGGATTGTCATACCAGCTGTCATATAAAGGAGTTTGTTTGTTTTGTTTTAAACCATTTTCAACAGTTCATTTCTTCTCAAAAATTCGAACAGTTTTTGTCTTCAGTTTCTCTCTTCTCTCTCTTCGAACTGCTTCCTTCCTTGCTCGAGTTTTTACTCAGCAAACTGAATCTTCACTCCTGTGATATATACTTACATATATATATACATACAGGAGTGCTGTCAAAATTTTCAATTTTTTTTTTATATATATCAGTTTGCCCCTTCAAATTCAATTTGTGTTTGTTGATTTTGAACTTTTTATTTTTATTTTAATTTCTGATTTGTGTCTTTTGGTTTTTCAAAACTGCGTTTGTGAGTTAAGAATTTTAACGAGATACATTTCTGTCTAAATTTTTCGATTATAATTAATTTAATTCAAATTATTAAATTAATTTAATTAACTCGAATTTTCTTAATATTATTCTTAAAATTCTGAAAAGCGTGTGTCTTATTATTATTTTAAATGGCTCTCAATTTCCAAATTGTCGCGCATAATCAGGTTGGTTATTTTAATCCGGAAAAATGTGATGTTGAAAAATTTAAGCCATGGATTAGATTTTTAAATGACCATTCGATTGTTAGCTCTGCTATTAAATCAAATGTGATTTTAAACGTCGATCTACTTAGACTGATTTGCACAACCTCTACTGTGGCCGATGATTCAAAATCTTTTTCATTCACCGTCGCAAACACACAGTATGTAGTTGATGAAACAGTCGTCAATCGTGCGTTAAATTTTCCACTAGACAATTTCTGTAATTTACCCTCTGAAAATGATATCACAAATTTTTTCAATGCTATTCACTATCAGGGGGTGATCAATTTAACCAAACTTTCTAAATCAAATTTGGTGTCTGAATGAGATATTTTCTTCGATACACTTTCCAAAGTGTTTGCCAACTGCACAAAATCCAATTTTCATAACATCACTTCCACTCTGCAGTATATTGGTCTGGCGGTTGTTTTCAATCAAAGGATCAATTTTGGCAAACTACTTTTTCCCATTCTCTTGAGACGTCTAACTTCTGCTTTACGTGATCATTCTACAAATCGTAGGGTATCATGTTACTATGCTCGTTTTCTCATGCTTATAGCAGATCATCTTCTCACACCTGAACATAAAGCCCTTTTTGCTAACTCTGCAGTAACCGAACCCCCTCCAGTTAGCAAAAAGATTTACACTCGCCAAGACACAACCTTCAAATTCATGCAAGTTCCAGTACTTGTATCTGCTTTCATGGCCACTTATATTCCTTTACCTATTTTCAATCTTCCCGGCCATGAACAGCAACCTCAACCTCCAGTGGTTCAAGCCACCCAGGCTCCTCAAACATCAGATGCTCTTCCATTACAGGTAGTAATTCCTCACTCTCACTCCCTTCCTACTTCTGTTGAAAGACCCCCAGTGGTTGATAGGGCTGACCATGAAGTTGTAGAACCACAGCTTCAATCCCAGGTCATAGAGCCAAACACAGAGTCACATTCTATCTCAACCTCTCCCCCACTGTCTAAAATGTTACCCAGAAGATTACTAGGAAGTAGTACATTGTTAAATATGAGTGAACCCTCAGCTCTGCCTCCTCCTAAGAAAAGAAGAACATATTCTGAGGCATCTGAAAGCCCATCCTTGTCCTCCCAACAGGACATGGACTTTGAAATGGCCAATGAACAGTTACTAGAGGCATTCTCTCAACAGGATGCATCTATTAAAATTCGCCATAGGGCCATGGCATCTTGTATTGAGTCAAGCACAATTCCATTACTCACAATGGAACCATACACTTCCCCAGATCATACTCAGGACACACAGCGAGGAGTGCACGTAGAGTCGGTTACAGTGCCTGCCATAGTTACGGCAGAAGAGCAGTCACATGCTTCAGAGGGAAAATCTGACTCTCCGCCATCTTTAATAGAGTCATTTTCTCCCCTCCAAGATCCAACACCTCTGGCTCCCTTATGGGATTCTCCACTCGCAGATTTATCTGGAGAAAGTGGAGGGCAACTCGGTCAATCTATCCCTGAAGCAATTCAGACATCTATTCCAAAAGATTTGATTGTATTGACTGAGGATCGGGACTCGCGAATTCCCATTGCACCACCACTGACCTCTCTTGAAGAGGCTAGGGTGATTTTTAATGCAGGTACAGAAGAACAGCAACAGGAAGACTCCTCACGAGCAATTATATTGAGAGAAACACATGCACGTGAGGTGAGTGAACCAAACACGAGTGAAATTCAGGTGAGAGCACACACAGACACTGATACTGTAAACCTGTTAGCTCAGATTGCTGCCCTAAAAGAAGAACTTGCTAAAAGCCAAGCTGAAGCTCAAGCATTCAAAGCACAAGTGGTTGAACGGTCTTCTTCTTCCACCTCTGTCAACAATCAGCTTGCAATCATAAGGAATGACATCTCAGATCTAAAGACCACTGTAATACCAAAGCTCAATTCTATTCAGGACACTCCAACTTTATCAGCTGATGACATATCCAACTTCTGCTCTCTACACACAAAAATGACTTCTCTTGAAGACCTCGTTGAGATGAATCATTCACTGGACTCCTCAAGATTTCTAAAGATAGAGACGGGCATGGAACATCTCAATGAAGGGATGAAGCACCTATATTTCATGATCAAGAATTCTCATTGCCCTAATGAAGAACAAAGAACTTATTTTGAAGGATCGTCTGGTGGAGGATCAGGCTCTGGAGGTGATGGAGGTTCCAAAGGAAAGTCAGTAGAGGATCCCTCAACTAAGGGGGAGAAGAAAGGGAGTAGTGCCAAAGGGAAAGAAAAAGATACCTCTGCTGGAAACAAAGGAAAGGCTGATGATGTCTACTACAGTGGAGAACAGGATGACTTTGATATTTTTGACATTCCCACTGAACCAGTTCAGGAAGATAAAGATGGGTTATTTGAAGCTGAAGAGGAAAGTGATTTTGGAGAATGGGAAGAAGAAGCTCAAGTGGATCCTATGTTTGAGAAAGAATTTCAGAAGGAGCAGTCAGAGATGAAAAGAAAAGAAGCTGAACTCAAGAAGGTCTCTCAGATCATTGACATGAGAAAAGACATTCAAAGAACAGAAACTCTTCAAAAGCAACGTCTTCATGACATTAAGGCTCAAGAAAGGAGAAGAGATGTCAGACTAAAGATTGGTGAAAAATGGGATGAAGCTAGGAGTGTACTTGATATGCCTCAGCTGAGCACTAACAATGATAGGTAGTTCTTACATCTTCTTGACAAGCTGGAAATCTCAAATCCTAACAATGACATGTACATGAATGCTATCAAGACTGAAGTCTCAAGGATCACAGCTGCTTTTGATAGATCCCTAAATGAGATGAGCATTTTTGTATATTGTCAGAGTGAAGGATCATTCAAGGTGTCACTTCATCTATTTGAGAATCGTTCTTTGTCAGAGATTTGGGTTCTTTTAAACAAAGTCAAAAGAAGCTCAGAATTGAATGAAGTTCTTCGAGAAAGGCTTAAAGAGTTTGCCAGCAGGGCTAGTCCTCAAGTGGTCAACAATCCTCATCAGGTGAGATTCTTTAAGTCTGATTGTCTTCAAATCTGTCAGCTAGATGTACAATCTCTTAAAAACTACTCAGCTAAGCATCTGGTCTGGATGGAACATCATTTGAGAACTGCTGGATATTCATCCATGTTGAAGACTCAAGCTGCTGACTTGATTCAAGCTTATTATGAAAAGAATGTTAAAAGGTACAATCAACTCAAGAATAAGCTGAAGTCAGTTGGAGTTCAACCAGTCAGACCAGCAAGCTTCACTTCAGAAAAGGATCGTGTCTTTGACAAGGAATTGCTTCAAGATTTAGAAGAAGGTGAAGTCAGAAGAGAAGACAACTGAAGTCAATTAGCTCAAAACTCAATGTAATATGATTAGAGCTTTATGAATCAAGATAGTCTAATGTAGTTATATGTTCAGGCTAGAGGAACATCTATCTTGTATTCACTTGTAAATTTCATTTGGAATCTGGAAAATGTTAAATATAATCCAGAACTTTTCTGCTATTTACTTTACATTACTGTTTATATCTTTTTCTTATTTGTTAGTTGAGTTATCCTCTAGGTATTTGTTGTTATTGTCTAACAAGCAAATAGGGGGAGATTGAAAGGTATATGTCATAGCCTACTCGTTTATTCGAGTATTTAACTCAACTCAAATAAGAATGTAATAAGTAAATAGTGGATCTATCATCAGAGAGATCTCACAACGTAACATCTGTCAAAGAATAAAGAAACATTGTTCATCTGCAGACTTGAAGATTCACTGGAAGAAGTTCAAGAATTTGATCATGCCTCAGTGATATAAATCAAGATCGTGGATTTAATCAAGTGACAGAGATCTCGTCAGGGTATCATTTATTACAAGGATTCAATCAGAATATCAAAGTCAAGACATGAAGAAACGTCACGGAAGTTAGTCACTCATGAACCAGACAGTACATCGAGTGTCAGCATTGAAGTGGCTGAATTGATTCATAAGTCTCAGTGACTTTCAGAAGATTGTCAGAAGAATGGATGCTGCTCAGCGTTAGTATTAATTCTCTATTAATTAATTAAGTCATATAATTTAATTAAGAAAATAAATTATATCTGCAAAGATTAATTTATTGATTAATTGAATTAAATTGATTAATTAATTTAGAATTAATATTAAGGATTTACAAGATTTTAATTGGTTTAAAATCTGCTTAAATTCAGCAAGACAATTCATTTGAACTAGTATGACAATCGGTATGACAATTGATAGTCATACCGAAAGTCATGCCAATACATTTAATTGTCTTATTAGAATTTCTGTTTAGATTAAAATCTGTTATTAATTCAGCAAGACAATTTATTTGAACTAATATGACAATCGGTATGACAATCAATAGTCATACCGAAAGTCTTGCTAGCTCATTTTAATTGTCTTGCTAGTTGTAAACTTTGTCATACCGAAAGTCTTGCTGGCCAAAGAGATTGTCATGCCAGTACATGTTTACATTCGGCTGTTTGATAAAAAGGAGCAGAAGTCTATTATTTCACCATCGAAAAAACAGAACACAAACTCAAGAACAAAAGAAAAAGGAGCAGAAAAATATTTCATCTCATCTGCAACTTCAAGATCAATTTCTAGATTGTAAAGTTAAATCCAATCAACTAGAAATACTTATCTTGTTCTTGTGTATCAATCTAGCGGATTAAAATCCCTATCATACAAGTTAATTTGTTCCACATTTTGGATCTAATCAACCATGTAAATCATTTTCACCATATTAAAGTCACTTTGCACCCTATAAGTGTCAATTTCCACCAAATATTTGTACAATTAACATGTTAACATCATATACATCAAATTTGACATCCATTTACCACCTCTTAGTTTCACTTTCATACAAGTCAATTTTGTTCCACATTTTGGTTCTAATAAACCATTTAAGTCACTTTTCACCATATTAGAGTCACTTTGCACCCTATAAGAGTCACTTTACACGATATATACAACAATTAATATGTTAACATCATATACATCCAATTTGACATTCTGTTACCACCTATTAATGCCACTTTCACACAAGTTAATTTTGTTCCACATTTTGGCTCTAATCAACCATGTAAGTCATTTTTCACCATATACGAGTCACTTTGCACCCTATAAATATCATTTTCCACCATATATTTGTACAATCAACATGCTAACATCATATACATCCAATTTGACATCCTTTTAGCACCTCTTAGTTACACTTTCATACAAGTCAATATTGTTCCACATTTTCGGTCTAATCAACCATGTAAGTCGCGTTTCACCATATTAGAGTCACTTTGCACCCTATAAGAGTTATTTTCCACCGTATATACAACAATTAACATGTTAACATCATATACATCCAATTTGACATCATTTTACCATCTATTAATGCCACTTTCATACAAGTTAATTTTTTCCCACATTTTGGCTCTAATCAACCATGTAAGTCACTCTTCACCATAATAGAGTCAATTTGCACCCTATAAGAGTCACTTTCCGCAATATATTTGTAAAATTAACATGCTAACATCATATACATCCAATTTAACATCCTTTTACCACCTATTAGTTCCACTTTCATACAAGTCAATTTTGTTCCATATTTTGGTTCTAATCAACCATGTAAGTCATTTTTCACCATATTAGAGTCACTTTGCACCTTATAAGAGTCACTTTACACCATATATACAACAATTAATATGTTAACATCATATACATCCAATTTGACATCCTTTTACCACCTATTAATGCCACTTTCATACAAGTTAATTTTGTTCCACATTTGGCTCTAATCAACCATGTAAGTCACTTTTCACCATATTATAGTCAATTTGCACCCTATAAGAGTCACTTTCCACCGTATATACAACAATTAATATGTTAACATCATATACATCCAATTTGACATCGTTTTAACATCTATTAATGCCACTTTCGTACAAGTTAATTTTGTTCTACATTTTGGCTCTAATCAACCATGAAAGTCACTTTTCACCATATTAGAGTCACTTTGCACCCTATAAGAGTCACTTTCCACCATATATTTGTACAATTAACATGTTAACATCAAATTTGACATCCTTTTACCACCTCTTATTTCCACTTTCATACAAGTCAATATTTTTCCACATTTTGGGTCTAATCAACCATGTAAGTCGCGTTTCACCATATTAGAGTCACTTTGCACCCTAAAAGAGTAACTTTCCACCGTATATATAACAATTAACATGTTAACATCATATACATCCAATTTGACATCGTTTTACCATCTATTAATGCCACTTTCATACAAGTTAATTTTGTTCTACATTTTGGCTCAAATCAACCATGTAAGTCACTTTTCACCATATAAGAGTTACTTTGCACCCTATAAGAGTCACTTTACACCATATATTTGTACAATTAATATGCTAACATCATATACATCCAATTTGACATCCTTTTACCACCTCTTAGTTCCACTTTCATACAAGTCAATATTGTTCAACATTTTGGATCTAATCAACCATGTAAGTCACGTTTCACCATATTAGAGTCATTTTGCACCCTATAAGAGTCACTTTCCACCGTATATATAACAATTAACATGTTAACATCATATACAGCCAATTTGACATCATTTTACCATCTATTAATGCCACTATCATACAAGTTAATTTTGTTCTACATTTTGGCTCTAATCAACCATGTAAGTCACTTTTCACCATTAAAGAGTCACTTTGCAGCCTATAAGAGTCACTTTACACAAATATTTGTACAATTAACATGCTAACATCATATACATCCAATTTGACATCCTTTTTGTAATAACCCCAATTTTTGGAAATTTTTTGAAACCCTTATGAATAGTGTTTTTGCTGAATGAGAAAACTTTTCATGCCACACTATGTAGGGGTTCTGATATGGATATTCTGAGATTTTATTAGTACTCTCTATGGTATATGAGTGTATGCAAAGATCGTCAGAATCCAATTCCGAACACTTTGATTTTTCCCGGAAATACACTAGATACGGAGAGAATTGAGTATAAGGTAACAGGATAAAAAGGATTTAAATTAAAGGATTATAATAGAGGATCATAAAAAGTGTAATAACCCCAATTTTTGGGAAATTTTGAAACCCTTATGAATAGTGTTTTTGCTGAATGAGAAAACTCTTCATGCCACACTATGTAGGGGTTCTGATATGGATATTCTGAGATTTTATTAGTACTTTATATGGGATATAAGTGTATGTAAAGATCGTCAGAATCCAAATCCGAACACTTTGATTTTTCCCGGAAATCCACTAGATACGGAAAGAATTGAGAAAAAGGTAACAGGATAAAAAGGATTTAAATTAAAGGATTATAAGAGAGGATCATAAAAAGGAATATAATGTATTGAGATAGGTTAAGGGAACCTAAGTAATAAGATCCCAGGTATGATCCCTCAAATGATAAACGAGAACGAAAGTTAAGCGAACCGTATAACAGATCAGCGGTCATTAGGCAAACAATTAGGAAGTTAATCAAAGGGATTAGAGAGAGTGATGTCACCCAACCAATGAGAAGAGGACAAGGAGGAAAGGATGACATCACCACATGACATAGGCATGACATGGGAAGGAAGGAGGTGTGGTTGAATAAGAACCACACAAATTCAAGGGCAACAAGGTAATTGACTAAATCAAACAACAAAAATCAACCAACCAAAAGCAAAACAAGGCAAAACACAAAAATCTCTCTTCTTCTTCTTCATGCTCTCGGCTTCTTTTCTTAGAAATTGAAGATCCAAGCTCCACCACTTACTATTTAGCAAGGTAATTATCCTAGCTTCTCCTAGTTAAGTTACATACTTCCTATAAGTTTAAGCTTCTAATTCCAAGCCAATCTTTTTCTATAAATCAAGAAAGAAGATGGTGAATAGTACTTTCTTGAAATTAATTTTTGTGTTCTTGATTTATTTGAAAGAACAAGCTTGTAGGAGGTTAGATTAAGGCTTCCATGGGCATTCCAAGGATCTTTCATGGATTAAAAGCTTCAAGAAGGTATAACTCTTCATGATCTTAGCTTTAAGTTTTGTTGTTTAGATTTCTTAATGTTTAGATGAAGGGTTAGGGTAATGGGTGTGTAATCATGTTAAAGCTTGTTATGAGTATTTTAGTTGGTGAGAGGCATGATTATTGTGTGTTTAGAGATTGGTTGATTTTGTGATATTTTTGGAGTTGGAAATCTTGGTTAATTAGTCAATGAACTTAAGTAAAACTCTTAGTTCATAATTGAGAAATAAGTATGAATTGGTAACATTGATTTGATGGGGATTTCGGAGTGTGTTTTGGATGGATGTTGGTTGTATGATTGATTTGAGGTTGAATTGGGTTGGTTTTGAATGGTTTTAAATTGGGAAATCGCGTAAACATAGCCGTCGTAACGTCCGATTTTCCTTAGACTGTTTTTGTGCATAACATTAGGACCCGAGAACCCCCTTCTAGATTTTTACCATTGCCATGTTTAGATAGCTCATGTTACGAGCTTCGTTTTGATATGTAGTTCGTTCGATTCCGATGCACGGTTTAGGAGAAACGACCGTTTCAAGTAACGGCGTTTCGCGAACGAAACTTTTCCCCTCGCCTTACTTTGAAACAAAGGTTAAAGACCAAAAAGGGTTAATTAATGCATGAAACATTTATGGTAAGTGTGTTAGGCAGTTTGTAAGACACTCGCGAAGGAATCGCCTTAAAACTCGTAAAGGTTAAATTATTAAAAATGGTGGAGTCGAGGGTACCCGAGTGACTTAAGCGAGTCAGTAAGCGCAAAACAAGCATTAGAGTCTAAGTTAGTTAAAGTATAGATTTACAAGTGACTTTGGTTTAATTCCAACTTACTTGTTGTTTAGAGGTTATCAGACTCGTCCCGAGCCTTTTATCACCCCAAGTCGCTCAGGCAAGTTTTCTACTCGTTATACTGTTGTTGTGATGTATATATGTATTTGCATTATCTTGCGATAGATGCATGTTGGTTAATTAGCAAATGTTGCAATATATTGAAGCATGCTGCTATGATATATATATATATATATATATATATATATATATATATATATATATATGCATGCCTGTTTCGTATTCTTGCTATATATATCTGTTGATTCAGTTGATAATACCTATGCTAGAGGATAGCGGTAACTTGCATATACCCTTAGTATAGGGACCCAAAAGGTGGAAATATTTTCTAAACCGAGAGTCGAGGATCCCGAGTAGATTTTGTATATATGTATATATATACATATATATTTATATATATATATGGTTATAGTTTTCAAAACTATTAATCGAATAAGGTTTATTCGATAACTTTATTTTATTTAATGAATATTATTATGAATATTCATTCGAGGGTTTATGACTTCTTTATTTTATTAAATGAATATTATTCAAATATTCATCCGAGGACTTATGACTCCTTTATTTTATTATTGAATATTATTTGAATATTCATTTGAGGATGTATGACTCCTTTATTTTATTTAATGAATATTATTTATAATATTCATTCGAGGTATTATGACTCCGCTTATTACTGAAATATATTCTTTATTTTATTAAAGAATAAGGTGTCGATAATCAAACTTATTTTTGATTATTCAAATAAAGATATTACTTTGGTATAAGTATATCTTTGATTATTTGCTATTCATTTCGAGTATAAGTTTTCCAACTTCTACCTCCATTATTCTTTATGGGAATATTATTTAAATAATAATATTCAGATATTTCTTTCATAATTGGGACTGATTTATTTCATAAATCAGCATTACTCCAAACATTCTTAAAAATGTTTTCGAGTCTTCAAAATGAATTTAAAAAGGGTAGAGCGGATCCCAAAACTTATTTTTAAATTCAAGATCTTCCATTTTAAGGGGACTTGAATACTCGCTCAAAAATCTAAGGGATCCGGCTCTATGGTGTATTTTATATTCGCAACAAGGTTGCAGTTTTGGTTAATGAATTGATTACTTACCCAAGGTTCGGGAAGTAAGTCCATCTATTGAGTCGGCATAAGCAATATGGGCTCAGTGGGCGTCCATGATAGTGTAAGTGGCTCAGTGGGAGTCCATCAAATGCATAAATGGCTGAGTGGCAGTCCAGCATAAGGTCCTATTGCGGCCAGGGTGATGACCAGTGGGGAATTCGTCCATCCACTAGTAGAAAAGGTTACTTATTGGTATCTTTTCCTGATCAGCAAGATATCAGGTTTATGCCAAAATTCTTTCCTTTCCAAATTTATTGGATATTGCAATTCTGTTCATACTTCACATGACAGAGGTTTTCAGGAAATGTATAAAGGAAGATGTATATGTGGATATATATATAGATATATATATCAGAACTTAATGAAGTATATCATAACTTCATTTCCTTTAATAATATTTTAAAGATTTAATCTATTCAAATCTTGTCTTGTAGTCTCATCTATGTGATGAACTGTTGAAAGCTCATTATACTTTGAACAATGGTAGTTCAAGTAGCCTTATAAATGATATAAGTGTAGTGAAGTATTTGGTAACTTCATCTTTTAAACTTATATCTAATTAATAATTGTCTTATGAATGACAAAGATTTTCAGAAAAATGTTGAGACAAGGGTAGATATATGAGATCACCTTGCAACGATATTTTTATACAGTTATAAACTGGAACTCTGTGTATATTATGCATGGAAGAGGACTTCCAAGATTTTGAAAAGTATATATGTATATATACTGAATATTTTGCGACTTCATCGCATTAAGATATCAAACTTGGTTCATTTCTTTTGACCAAGACTTTCATGAGTATTATGAGTAGGCTCATATATTGTTAATCATTATGTATATTATTTTGGTGGGCTTGCTGCTCACCCTTGCTTTCTTCTTTCATCACACAACATCAGATAGATAAGATGAACAGGACCAAGCTCCCAATTCGTAAGCGGATAGGAAACGTTCCGCAGCTTTCTGGAAGCGTTGAGGCCGCTGTAGCTGAGGTAGAAATTACCAATATGCTAAGTTTTCAACTAATAATGTACCAGACTTATGTATATTATGAATTGTAATAATGGCAAAGAAATGTAAATTATCCAGAAAACCTTTTAAGGTGTATTGACATATAATTGGAGAATAAAATGACTTGTGATTATTTTTGGATATTCATCTCTGAGACTATAACTTGTGGTGTGTGTGTTTATTGTGGGGTCACAGTACAGAGTAGTTGATTGTGTATTAAGATTGGGTGTTATTAAGGGAAATGGAACTCCTGACAACCCGGATCCCCGACCCCGGATTTGGGGGTGT
Source organism: Apium graveolens (assembly GCF_009905375.1). Lineage (NCBI taxonomy): Eukaryota > Viridiplantae > Streptophyta > Magnoliopsida > Apiales > Apiaceae > Apium > Apium graveolens. Next base: position 396,652 of record NC_133655.1, on the reverse strand, counting down.
TACAGAAGTGATATCAGAGCTAAGCGTTATAAACCTCAGAGATGATGTGACGTTAAGATAATAAGTTCACAAAGATAATAAGAACTCTTGCCAAGTTCATAGTCGGGCTACCTAACGTAGTAATGACAGTTAAAACCCTTATGGGAACCCTTATAAATATCGTGATAGGAGCGTAGTTCGTTATCATATATGGTAGCGGGACTCCGAACCCTGAGGTTGAGGAGTAACAGCGCGATGATGTTTTATTACTAATTGGAGATCGGATTGTGGATCCGATAGAGTGTCCTAACGCAGGACCGGATGATGTTCATATTGAGGATGTAGCGGTTGAGGATGTTGTCCTAGAAGGGATTGTTGCTGAGGAGGATTCCGTGGAGGATCCTGACAAGAATGAATAAAAGGACCACTGAGGAATTGATGACCATGGTTAGGGCAACTCCCAGAGGTAGGATTGGCCGGTCACTACCGGAGGTTCGTTCAAGTTTGTAAAGATAGTAGCCCCTTTAACGCGGCTTACTCGTAAGACTGAGAAGTTCGAATGGACAGAGAAATGCGAGAACAGCTTTCAAGAACTGAAGCAGAGGTTGGTGACGGCCCCTATGCTGGCGTTGCCGGATGGAAAAGGAGATTTTATGAAGTGTAGTGACGCTTCGCATAAGGAATTAGGGTGCTTCATATATAGCACAGCAAGGTAATCGCGTACGCGTAAAGACAATTAAGGTAATATGAAATTCGATATCCCCACCCATGAGCTTGGGCTCGTGGCAATAGTTTTGCCCTAAAGATTGGAGGCACTACTTGTATGGAGAGAGTGCGAGATTTACCTTAGCCATAAGTACTCTAGTACATTTTCCCGTAGACAGAGCTCAACATACGCCGGAGGAGGCGGTTAGAGCTAATCAAGAATTATGATTGGGAGATTCTTTATCATTCGGGGAAAGCCAATGTGGTGGCTGATGCCCTTAGTAAAAAGGAGAGACTCAAGATGATCATGTCTCTGAGAGAGTTTATAAGAGATTTTGAGAAAATGGAAATAGAAGTGAAGGTAACCGGAGCCGGTACCGAAAAGATGTTTGAGATTGCAATACAGTCCGAATTATCGGAAGAGAACATATTGTGCCAGAAAAGTGATGAATGAAGGCAGAGAGCCAACAATTAGATAAAAGATTAATACCGAGAAAGATGATAAGGGAATAATGAGGTATTCCTATAGAATTTGGATTCCAAATGTTCAAGAGCTTAAAGATGAGATCTTAGATGAAAGTCATAGTTCAAGGAATAAGATTAAGGGCAAACCCTGAATGTGATAGTCAGGGAGGTCGCCATCAAGATAGAAGGAACCCATGACATAATGGAGTGGAAAATGAGGATTTTAAATTAAAAGATGACCCCAATTATGGGTAGTAGGATGAAACATTTCATACTAAGGAAACAGAAAGTCGAGTAAGGAAAGGAGACCCGAGACGGTACTCCTATACGGCAATTTATGGACCTGTCTAAAAAAGGACTTAGACTATTATCCCCAACCACCACCCTGAGGAAACAATGCGGTGAGAAATTCTTTCAGGTTCTTTAAGTCGCTAAGCTCTTAGAGTTCTAAGGAACAAGCTGATCCAGTCGAGGCAAGAGCCTGGCTAAAGGAAATAGAGGAATCATTTGAGATTCTGAATGATTGACGAATCACAAAAGACTGTTTTTGTCACTTACCCTCCCAAGAGAGAGACCACCCGCTGGTGAAAGGCCAAGGAAGGCACGGAGCAAGAGATTATAATAAACTGATTTGAGTTCCGTAAATTGTTTTCGGGAAAGTAATTCCCAAGGTTATGGAGATAGTGAAAAAGCTTTAGAGTCAGAACAAAGGCAGACAAGTATGATAAATTATGAATCTAAGTTGTAAAAGTTATCAAGATTCGTTCTGAGGACACGAATCCAGAATGACGGGATGTTTGAAATCAATGCTTATGTTGTGTTGGTTTGTGAAATAATGATAAGAGAAAGGAAAATAAAAAGGAACTGAAGTGGAAAGGGATATAAAGGCAATAGAGTTTGAGGTATGATAAGGGAGTCGGGTATGAGGAAACCCTAAAGAATCGTAGCAATAGAAATAGGAAAGTATGTAATCATTGGTATGAGGGTGATTCACCATGAGTTAAAGTTGATGGTTGAAGGCATACGAGTTATGTACATTTTATCCCCTTTAAGTTGGGAGGATTCAAGGAAACCTTTAGATAGTTCGAAGGATAAATAATAAGACGCGGATAGACTAAAGAGACAAGGAGGTAAGAAAGTAGGAAAATTGGATGGAGGAAGTGACCTTCAAGAATGTGAAGTGTAAGACCGGTGGCTTGATACCCAGAAAGGGAGACGCCAGGTATGAAAGATATCCCAACATTGAGGTGACTGTTGAGATAAACAACAAAAGTAAATAAGGAATTATTAAGAAGAAGTTCACGTTGAACACGACCAATATCTTCCAGAACATCCTTGTTATCGTTACCAGATTAGGCAAGAAAAGCGGATAACCGTTGTTATCTTTTGGAGGCCATTTTGATTAACCTCATTTTGTATACAGATGTTATTGTGAAATTAGGCATATACTATCGAGGTGGGAATGATTGAATAAGACACCCTTATCAGGGATATATGACTTGATTTATCCATGGAAGGATGCAGGTACCTTTTAAAGGTGGAATTAAGAATAGAACATCGGTAACTTAAAATGAATCCTAGGGAAATGCATAAAGGTTGGCATTTCACCCTTAATAGGGACAGTATGAGTTTTGACAGTATGATTTGGAAAGGATTAAGGTAATAACGACCTTTAAGGATCAGTGGAGAAATTTTTCAGAAGTATATAGACAATGGTTTTAGTATTAGTAAATGGTATTTTGATATGCCCTGTATCTAGGGAATACAGGAGGAACGATTCAAGGATAACCTTAGAGGTTTTACAAGGAGAAAGGTAATATTCAAAATTCTCAAGAATAGAAATGTTGATAAAGGAAATGTGTCGTAATTATAATGATGCCAAGTGGGGCACGTGTTACACCACGAGAAAGTATGGATCGAACCAGTAATGGTCGAAATTGTTCAGGGCAATTAAGGCCTAGGATAAAAGATGTTCTAAGTATGATTGAGAGTCAGTCTTGACAGTGATTAGCCTCTAAAGACTGAGGCAATAACTTATGGAAAAATGGTGATATTTTTTTTTTACCCATCTGATTTTAAGGAAAACATCTTCACATAAGCTGTGATTGAAATGAGGTAGAAAATTATTTGGAGGTGGTTAAAATGACATTGACTGTAAGGAAATTTTACTATCAGGAAAGGCCAAAGAGGTGGCCGACACTTTAAAGGTAAGAGGATAATTATAGGCGCTTGTGCCAAAAGAATACAGTGATGATGGTTAAAGCTGTGAAGGTTGTATTATGGTTTGGAAGATTGACATTCCTTCTGATGACTGTGCAATACCCAACCGTAATAGTAGTTGGTAAAGGTTTAATTCGTGTAATCGCCATGAGCGGGCTATCTATCTCAGAAGATCCTATCTTGAGAATAATCCAGGACCATATTTCAAAAAGGACTAAACGAACCTTTGAGTTAAGTCTTCTATTGAAGGCATATGATTAAGAATGGTATTAACCTGCTATCGTTGCCTTGATTGAAACTCTTCTGCAATTTTATCTGCTTCATGTCATGTATGTATGTCAGGATCAGGAGTGTTCTTCATGAATCATGAATGGTGATTATGTTACCTCCTTTAAAGGATTTGATACGACATGTATGGACTCCGTATGGTTAGCTATTAAGACTTCATGGAAAATGAATGACTACAGTAGGTCAGTGGTGGACCATAGTAAGGCAGCAATGATTCTGCGAGTATTGAGCTGATTACAACCGTGAGAGTTGTATTGGAATGGGTGTTGAGATTGAGTACCACTAATCGGGTCGTGGTAGTGTATAAGTTATCATTGATAGACTAATTAAGTAGAGTATCTACCTATTGTATATTTATTCTTTCTTATCAATAGAGAGTCGTATTATTATACGAGGAAGGTTGCGGTGCAAGCATAGAATTCTAGTAACGATGATGTCTAGAATGAGATCCCAGGTTCGATTTTCGATATCAAGGGAGTTTCAAAGGTGATTGTGTATAAGCTCGAGGAAGAGCATGGGTCCATAGAATGATGGAAGGAATAGCAAAAATATTTAGGCATGTGAAATACGATGCTATAATACTTGATGTTGATATAAATACATATATGTTTTGTTCTCCTATGACAAACCTCTATAGTTCGGAGGTAGATTCCAAGCCAGATATTTTATGGCAATAAATTTTTTTTTTATGAATATACAATTCTCTTCAATTCGTTCTTTTCTCTTCTTTTCATTTCATATAAGCTGAGAAGAACAACCCTTCCAGAAGGGGAGGTATTGCCGAATGACTATTTATCTGTGTGATAGAAGCCGAGTAGGATACCATATATTGTTAATTGCTTGTCAAGTACTAAAGGCTGGCCACCTTCTGTACTAACTATGCAATGTAACAAGTGTTCATGATCATAGTGATCTCTCAATAAATCCTTTACTTCTATATGAAGGATTAAGCTTTCGAAAATAGAAACAGCTGAAAAAGGAGTAATAAAGTTTTGGTGGTATTCGGAATGGAAACACATTCGTGATACTAAGGTTGACGTGGTTATTAAAAGGTTATAGAACGCTAACGAGCCAAAGGTATAACCAGTATAATATTAGGAACAGAAGGTAATAGCGATTATGAACTGGAAAAGAATGGGTATTGAGAAGCAAAAGCTCTAATGCTAAAAGCTATAATGAGAGTCTGTGCAATATACTTGAAAGAATTTGGAATGATCACTTAACGCGGATTAAGTTATCTTACGACAATAGATCATATGTCATTATCGAGATGTCGCCTTATGAGATCCTTGAGGGAAGACAATGTCGATCTCTCTTATGTTAGGATGAAGATGTAGAGCGCAAGATGCTCGGACCCGCAGTAGTCCAAAGGACCAAGAATATGATAAATCTAATCAGAGGATGGCTGGTAGTAGCCCAAGATGGGAACACGAAGTATGTTGATTTAACACGAAAGGACAAGGAATGGGAAATAGGGGACCTAGTAATGTTATAGGTATCCCTTGGGAAAAGGGTTGATGAGATTCGGAAAGAAAGGAAAGCTAAGTCCATGAATTGTTGGACCCTTGGATATATTAAGACGTATTGGGAGGATAGCATATGAGCTAGCCCTAACCCCGAACATGTAGCAGGTCGTAACATGTTCCACGTATCAATGTTAAGGAAGTGTAATTCAGATGCCAGATAAATAGGGGCATATGAGCGCATAGGCATGCAACCCGACGTAACCTATATGAAGTGACCAGGAAGGGTTATAGAGTGAAAAGGAACAAGTGCTTAGGAGAAGGATTATCAAACTAGGCAGAGTTTGGTGGTAGGACCACAATGTGGGAAAAATTTACTTGAGAGTTAGAGAGTGCAATGCTAAGAGGGTATCCCTATTCATTTTCTATCTGATTCCGGGACGGAATCCTTTTAAGGAGGGGAGACTGTAATAACCCCAATTTTTGGGAAATTTTGAAACCCTTATGAATAGTGTTTTTGCTGAATGAGAAAACTTTTCATGCCACACTATGTACGGGTTCTGATATGGATATTCTGAGATTTTATTAGTACTTTATATAGGATATAAGTGTATGTAAAGATCGTTAGAATCCAAATCCGAACACTTTGATTTTTCCCGGAAATCCACTAGATACGGAAAGAATTGAGAAAAAGGTAACAGGATAAAAAGGATTTAAATTAAAGGATTATAAGAGAGGATCATAAAAAGGAATATAATGTATTGAGATAGGTTAAGGGAACCTAAGTAATAAGATCCCGGGTATGATCCCTCAAACGATAAACGAGAACGAAAGTTAAGCGAACCGTATAACAGATCAGCGGTCATTAGGCAAACAATTAGGAAGTTAATCAAAGGGATTAGAGAGAGTGATGTCACCCAACCAATGAGAAGAGGACAAGGAGGAAAGGATGATATCACCACATGACATAGGCATGACATGGGAAGGAAGGAGGTGTGGTTGAATAAGAACCACACAAATTCAAGGGCAACAAGGTAATTGACTAAATCAAACAACAAAAATCAACCAACCAAAAGCAAAACAAGGCAAAACACAAAAATCTCTCTTCTTCTTCTTCATGGTCTCGGCTTCTTTTCTTAGAAATTGAAGATCCAAGCTCCACCACTTACTATTTAGCAAGGTAATTATCCTAGCTTCTCCTAGTTAAGTTACATACTTCCTATAAGTTTAAGCTTCTAATTCCAAGCCAATCTTTTTCTATAAATCAAGAAAGAAGATGGTGAATAGTACTTTCTTGAAATTAATTTTTGTGTTCTTGATTTCTTTGAAAGAACAAGCTTGTAGGAGGTTAGATTAAGGCTTCCATGGGCATTCCAAGGATCTTTCATGGATTAAAAGCTTCAAGGAAGGTATAACTCTTCATGATCTTAGCTTTAAGTTTTGTTGTTTAGATTTCCTAATGTTTAGATGAAGGGTTAGGGTAATGGGTGTGTAATCATGTTAAAGCTTGTTATGAGTATTTTAGTTGGTGAGAGGCATGATTATTGTGTGTTTAGAGATTGGTTGATTTTGTGATATTTTTGGAGTTGGAAATCTTGGTTAATTAGTCAATGAACTTAAGTAAAACTCTTAGTTCATAATTGAGAAATAAGTATGAATTGGTAACATTGATTTGATGGGGCTGTTGGAGTGTGTTTTGGATGGATGTTGGTTGTATGATTGATTTGAGGTTGAATTGGGTTGGTTTTGAATGGTTTTAAATTGGGAAATCGCGTAAACATAGCCGTCGTAACGTCCGATTTTCCTTAGACTGTTTTTGTGCATAACATTAGGACCCGAGAACCCCCTGCTAGATTTTGACCATTGCCATGTTTAGATAGCTCATGTTACGAGCTTCGTTTTGATATGTAGTTCGTTCGATTCCGATGCACGGTTTAGGAGAAACGACCGTTTCAAGTAACGGCGTTTCGCGAACGAAACTTTTCCCCTCGCCTTACTTTGAAACAAAGGTTAAAGACCAAAAAGGGTTAATTAATGCATGAAACATTTATGGTAAGTGTGTTAGGCAGTTGGTAAGACACTCGCGAAGGAATCGCCTTAAAACTCGTAAAGGTTAAATTATTAAAAATGGTGGAGCCGAGGGTACCCGAGTGACTTAAGCGAGTCAGTAAGCGCAAAACAAGCGTTAGAGTCTAAGTTAGTTAAAGTATAGATTTATAAGTGACTTTGGTTTAATTCCAACTTACTTGTTGTTTATAGGTTACCAGACTCGTCCCGAGCCTTTTATCACCCCAAGTCGCTCAGACAAGTTTTCTACCCGTTATACTGTTGTTGTGATGTATATATGTATTTGCATTATCTTGCGATAGATGCATGTTGGTTAATTAGCAAATGTTGCAATATATTGAAGCATGCTGCTATGATATATATATATATATATATATATATGCATGCCTGTTTCGTATTCTTGCTATATATATTTGTTGATTCAGTTGATAATACCTATGCTAGAGGATAGCGGTAACTTTTATATACCCTTAGTATAGGGACCCAAAAGGTGGAAATATTTTCTAAACCGAGAGTCGAGGATCCCGAGTAGATTTTGTATATATGTATATATATACATATATATTTATATATATATGGTTATAGTTTTCAAAACTATTAATCGAATAAGGTTTATTTGATAACTTTATTTTATTTAATGAATATTATTATGAATATTCATTCGAGGGTTTATAACTTCTTTATTTTATTAAATGAATATTATTCAAATATTCATCCGAGGAATTATGACTCCTTTATTTTATTATTGAATATTATTTGAATATTCATTTGACGATGTATGACTCCTTTATTTTATTTAATGAATATTATTTATAATATTCATTCGAGGTATTATGACTCCGCTTATTACTGAAATATATTCTTTATTTTATTAAAGAATAAGGTGTCGATAATCAAACTTATTTTTGATTATTCAAATAAAGATATTACTTTCGTATAAGTATATCTTTGATTATTTGCTATTCATTTCGAGTATAAGTTTTCCAACTTCTACCTCCATTATTCTTTATGGGAATATTATTTAAATAATAATATTCAGATATTTCTTTCATAACATAAATCAGCATTACTCCAAACATTCTTAAATATGTTTTCGAGTCTTCAAAATGAATTTAAAAAGGGTAGAGCGGATCCCAAAACTTGTTTTCAAATTCAAGATCTTCCATTTTAAGGGGACTTGAATACTCGCTCAAAAATCTAAGGGATCCGGCTCTATGGTGTATTTTATATTCGCAACAAGGTTGCAGTTTTGGTTAAAGAATTGATTACTTACCCAAGGTTCGGGAAGTAAGTCCATCTATTGAGTCGGCATAAGCAACATGGGCTCAGTGGGCGTCCATGATAGTGTAAGTGGCTCAGTGGGAGTCCATCAAATGCATAAATGGCTGAGTGGCAGTCCAGCATAAGGTCCTATTGCGGCTAGGCCAATGACCAGTGGGGAATTCGTCCATCTACTAGTAGAAAAGGTTACTTATTGGTATCTTTGCCTGATCAGCAAGATATCAGGTTTATGCCAAAATTCTTTCCTTTCCAAATTTATTGGATATTGCAATTCTGTTCATACTTCACATGACAGAGGTTTTCAGGAAATGTATAAAGGAAGATGTACATGTGGATATATATATAGATATATATATATCAGAACTTAATGAAGTATATCATAACTTCATTTCCTTTAATAATATTTTAAAGATTTAATCTATTCAAATCTTGTCTTGTAGTCTCATCTATGTGATGAACTGTTGAAAGCTCATTATACTTTGAACAATGGTAGTTCAAGTAGCCTTATAAATGATATAAGTGTAGTGAAGTATTTGGTAACTTCATCTTTTAAACTTATATCTAATTAATAATTGTCTTATGAATGACAAAGATTTTCAGAAAAACGTTGAGACAAGGGTAGATATATGAGATCACCTTGCAACGATATTTTTATACAGTTATAAACTGGAACTCTGTGTATATTATGCATGGAAGAGGACTTCCAAGATTTTGAAAAGTATATATGTATATATACTGAATATTTTGCGACTTCATCGCATTAAGATATCAAACTTGGTTCATTTCTTTTGACCAAGACTTTCATGAGTATTATGAGTAGGCTCATATATTGTTAATCATTATGCATATTATTTTGGTGGGCTTGCTGCTCACCCTTGCTTTCTTCTTTCATCACAAAATATCAGATAGATAAGATGAACAGGACCAAGCTCCCAATTCGCAAGCGGATAGGAAACGTTTCGCAGCTTTCTGGAAGCGTTGAGGCCGCTGTAGCTGAGGTAGAAATTACCAATAGGCTAAGTTTTTAACTAATAATGTACCAGACTTATGTATATTATGAATTGTAATAATGGCAAAGAAATGTAAATTATCCAGAAAACCTTTTAAGGTGTATTGACATATAATTGTGGAATAAAACGACTTGTGATTATTTTTGGATATTCATCTCTGAGACTATAACTTGTGGTGTGTGTGTTTATTGTGGGGTCACAGTACAGAGTAGTTGATTGTGTATTAAGATTGGGTGTTATTAAGGGAAATGGAACTCGTGACAACCCGGATCCCCAACCCCGGATTTGGGGGTGTTACAAAAAGGAATATAATGTATTGAGAAAGGTTAAGGGAACCTAAGTAATAAGATCCCCGGTATGATCCCTCAAACGATAAACGAAAATGAAAGTAAATCTTTTAGTTCATGTGGGGAATAAGTATAAATGGTTAATGTGGATTTGTTGGGGCTGTTATGATGTGGTTTGGATGGGTGTTGGTTGTATGATTGATTTGGGGTTGAATTGTGGTTGGTTTTGAATGGTTTAAATTTGGGAAATCACGTAAACATAGCCGTCGTAACATCCAATTTTCTTTAGACTGTTTTTGTGCATAACATTAGGACCCGAGAACCCCCTGCTAGATGTTGACCATTGCCATGTCTAGATAGCTCATGTTACGAGCTTCGTTTTGATATGTAGTTCGTTTGATTCCGATGCACGGTTTAGGAGAAACGACTATTTCAAGTAACGGCGTTTCACGAATGAAACATTTCCCCTCGCCTTACTTTGAAACCTTGGTTAAGGACCTTAAATGACTAATTGGGGTAAGACACATTTATGGTAAGTGTGTTAGGCAGTTGGTAAGACACTCGCGAAGGAATCGCCTTAAAACTCGTAAAGGTTAAATTATTAAAAATGGTGGAGCCGAGGGTACTCGAGTGACTTAAGAGAATCAATAAGCGCAAAACAAGCGTTAGAGTCAAAGTTAGTTAAAGTATAGATTTACAAGTGACTTTCGTTTAATTCCAACTTACTTGTTGTTTATAGGTTACCAGACTCGTCCCGAGCCATTCGTAACCCCCATTCGCTCAGGCAAGTTTTCTAACCGTTATAACTGTTGTTGGGATGTATATATGTATTTGCATTATCTTGCGATAGATGCATGTTGGTTAATTAGCAAATGTTGCAATATATTGAAGCATGCTGCTATGGTATATATATATGCATGCCTGTTTCGTATTCTTTCCATATATATCTGTTGATTCAGTTGATAATACCTATGCTAGAGGATAGCGGTAATTTGCATATACCCTTAGTACAGGGACCCAAAGGTGAAAATATTTTCTAAAACCGGGAGTCGAGGATCCCGAGTAGATTTTGTTTATATGGATATAAATATATATATATATATATACTTATATATATATATGGTCATAGTTTTCAAAACTATTAATCGAATAAGGTTTATTCGATAACTTTAACTTTATTTTATTATTGAATATTATTTCGAATATTATTCGAAGGCTTATGACTCCTTTATATTAAATGAATATTATTTTGAATATTCATTCGAGGGCTTATGACTCAGTTTATATTATTTAATGAATATTATTTGAATATTCATTTGAGGATCTATGACTCCGATTATTTGCTGAGATATATTCTTTATTTTATTAAAGAATAAGGTGTCAATAATCAAACTTAGTTTCGATTATTCAAATAAAGATAGTACTTTCATATAAGTATATCTTTGGTTATTTAATACTCGTTTCAAGTATAAGTTTTAATACTTCTACTTCAATTATTTTTATAAAGATTATTCTTTATGGGAATATTATTTAAATAATAATATTCAGACATTTTCTAAATATTCTGGAGACTGATTTACTTCATTAAATCAGCTTTACTCCAAACACTCTTTAAAGTATTTTTGAGTCTTCAAAATGATTTTTAAAAGTTAAAGCGGATCCCAAAACTCATTTTTATATTCAAGATCTTCCATTTTAAGGGGACTTGAATACTCGCTCAAAAATCTAAGGGATCCGGCTCTGTGGAGTATTTTATATTCGCAACAAGGTTGCAGTTTTGGTAAATGAATTGATTACTTACCCAACGTTCGGGAAGTAAGTCCATCTATTGAGTCGGCATAAGCAACATGGGCTCAGTGGGCGTCCATGATAGTGTAAGTGGCTCAGTGGGAGTCCATCAAATGCATAAGTGGCTGAGTGGCAGTCCAGCATAAGGTCCTATTGAGACCAGGGTGATGACCAGTGGGGAATTCGTCCATCTACTAGTAGAAAAGGTTACTTATTGGTATCTTTGCCTGATCAGCGAGATACCTGGTTTATGCCAAAATTCTTTTCCTTTCCAAATTTATTGGATATTGTAACTCTGTTCATACTTTACATGACAGAGGTTTTCAGGAAATGTATAAAGAAGATGTATATGTGGATATATATATATATCAGAACTTAATGAAGTATATCCTAACTTCATTTCCTTTAATAATATTTCAAAGATTGAATCTATTCAAGTCTTATCTTGTGGTCTCATCAGTGGGATGAACTTTTGAAACTAATTATAACTTGAACGGTGGTAGTTCAAGTAGTATTTGGGAAAGATATAAGTATATTGGGGTATCTTGTAACTTCATCTTTTAAACTTATATCTAATTAATAATTGTCTTATGAATGACAAAGATTTTCAGAAAAACGTTGAGACAAGGTTAGATATATGAGATCACCTTGCAACGATATTTTTTATACAGTTATACACTTGGACTTTGTGTATATTATGCATGGAAGAGGACTTCCAATATTTTGAAAAGTATATATGTATATATATATATACTGAATATTTTGCGACTTCATCGCATTAAGATATCAACTTTGTTCATTTCTTTTGACCAAGACTTTCATGAGTATTATGAGTAGGCTCATATATTGTTAATCATTATACATATTATTTTGGTGGGCTTGCTGCTCACCCTTGCTTTCTTCTTTCATCACACAACATCAGATAGATAAGATGAACAAGACCAAGCTCCCAATTCGCAAGCGGATAGGAAACGTTCCGCAGCTTTCTGGAAGCGTTGAGGCCGCTGTAGCTGAGGTAGAAATTACCAATAGGCTATGTTTTCAACTAATAATGTACCAGACTTATGTATCTTTATCAATTGTAATAATGGCAAAGAAATGTAAATCTATTCAGAAACCTTTTTAGGGTGTATTGACATATAATTGTGGAATAAAACGACTTATGATTATTTTTGGATATTCATCTCTGAGACTATAACTTGTGGTGTGTGTGTTTATTGTGGGGTCACAGTACAGAGTAGTTGATTGTGCATTAAGATTGGGTGTTATTAAGGGAAAAGAAAGACCGTGACGACCCGGATCCCGACCCCGGATCTGGGGGTGTTACAGAAATGGTATCAGAGCTAAGCGTTATAAACCTCAGAGATAAATTGACGTTAAGATAATAATTTCACTAAGATAATAAGAACTCTTGCCAAGTTCATATTCGGACTACCTAACGTAGTACTGACAGTTAAAACCCTTATGGGAACCCCTATAAATATCGTGATAGAAGCGTAGTTCGTTATCGTAGACGGTAGCGGGCTTCCGAACCCTGAGGTTGAGGAGCAACAATGCGTTTTCTTTGATCTTGAATTCAAAGAATATATTAGATTGGAGGGTGAAATGATTATTTCTTTTTAAGTTCTATTTTTCATATCTAAATTTTTTATTTAGAATTTCAGTTTGTTTTCTCTCCTAAGTGAGAGTGTATTTGTTGATTGCAATAATATCATTATTAGAAAGCCTCCATTTATGAGCATTTATTTGACAAATTCTTCTTGTGCTTTGGAAATATTCTCTTAGTATTGGATATATTTGTCCTTTGTAGATTTTTGAAAGTCTTGTTTGTAGTATGGTGACAGCTGATATCTTCTTTGTAGTATGCATATAGTTTATCAATGTACTCAGCCTGGCCCTTGAATTGGAGTTACTTTACATTTTTTTTAGTTGTTGTGTCACCTTCAATTTTTAACAGGACCTTTATAAAGAAAACAAACTTTATTGAAACAATAAACTCTGTTACAGTATGGAACTGTTACCTCTCAGTGATGAACGAATATCACGAGAGCTGCTAGGGTTACAATGAATAATCTTTTCTAATAATGATAACACTTATAGTGTAAACCCTATGTCTGTGTTTATATACTACACAGTTACAAGATAATCTCTAATTGATATGGAATATAATTCTGCTTCCTAAAATATATCAATCAGATATCTTTTCTTCCAAGTATTCCATTCTTCACGGAATTCCTTCTTCATGCATATCTCTTCTTATGTTTATCTCGATCTTCTTTCCTTTAATCAGCTACTGTCCTTATCTGATTGTCCTTCAGCACTTAAGTTCTGATATCTATCTTCTGATGATTATCTCCTGATAATATAAGTACTGATATCCTTAAGTCCTGACTTCCAGTATAAATACTAGTCTTCTTGAAGTTACATTGAACCCAAAGTACTTCTTGAAGGATGAATAAACTTTAATCAGTATAGCTTGGCTTTCTTGAAGAATTCTGTGAAGTGGCCACACAATCTCCTTTCCTCCTTTGTACTTGAACACTAACCTTTCAGGTAGGTTTCTGTATGCATCAATTCCCCTCACTTCATCTAGTTCATCCAGATAGAGGTTTAGATCAGAAAATTCCTAGATGTCACACAAGTACAAGTAGTCTCCCCTGTTGACTTTGGGTTGAGCTTTAACTACTGATTTGGATTTGAGAGGTGACAACTTCACTTTCTTGACTGCCCTTAACTTTGTCCTTTTTGGCTTACTAAGGATTGGTAAACTGAAGTCAGGAATTGGTATCTTATCCCACTCTATTGGCTCATCCTTGGGCATACTTATTAGAGATTAGATTATGGATCTGATAGAGCGTCCTAACGCGGGATCGGATGATGTTCATATTGAGGATATAGCGGTTGAGGATGTTGTCCTAGAAGGGATAGTGCTGAGGAGGATCCCATGGAGGATCCTGACAAGAATGAATAAAGGACCATTGAGGAATTGATGACCATGGTTAGGTTGACTACCAGAGGTAGGATTGGTCGGTCACTACCAGAGGTTCGTTCAAGTTTGTAAAGATAGTCGCCCCTTTAACGCGGCTTACTCATAAGACTGAGAAGTTCGAAGAGACAGAGAAATGCGAGAACAGCTTTTAAGAACTGAAGCAAAGGTTGGTGACGACCCCTATGTTGGCGTTGCCGAATGATAAAAGGAGATTTTGTGATTTGTAAGTGACGCTTCGTATAAGGAATTAGGGTGCTTTTATACAGCACAACAAGGTACTCGCGTACACGTCAAGACAATCGAGGTAATATGAAATTCGATATCCCCACCCATGAGCTTGGGCTCGTGGCAATAGTTTTGCCCTAAATATTGGAGGCACTAATGGTATGAATAGAAGTGCGAGATTTACATAAACCATAGGAGCTCTAGTACATTTTTACGTAGAAAGAGCTCAACATACGCCAGAGGAGGCGGTTAGAGCTAATCAAGAATTATGATTGGGAGATTCTTTATCATTCGGGGAAAGCCAATGTGGTGGCTGATGCCCTTAGTAAAAAGGAGAGGCTCAAGATGATAAGGTCTTTGGGAGAGTTTATAAGAGATTTTGGAAATAGAAGTGAAGGTAACCGGAGCCGGTACCGAAAAACTGTTTGAGATTGCAATACAGTCCGAATTATCGGAAAAGAACATATTGTGCCAGAAAGAGTGATGAATGAAGGCAGAGAGCCAACAAATAGATAAGAGGTTAATACCGAGAAAGATGATAAGGGAATAATGAGGTATTCCTATAGAATTTGGATTCCAAATGTTCAAGAGCTTAAAGATGAGATCTTAGATGAAAGTCATAGTTCAAGGAATAAGATTAAGGGCAAACCCTGAATGTGATAGTCAGGGAGGACGCCATCAAGATAGAAGGAACCCATAACATAATGAAGTGGAAAATGAGGATTTTAACGTATAAAGATAACCCCAAGTATGGGAAAAGGATGAAACATTTCATACTAAGGAAACAGAAAGTTGAGAAAGGAAAGGAGACTCGAGACGGTACTCCTATACGGCAATTCATGGACCTGTCTGAAAAGAACTTAGACTATTATCCCCAACCACCACCTTGAGGAAACAATGCAGTAGGAAATTCTTTTAGGACCTTTAAGTCTCTAAGCTCTCAGAGTTCTAAGGAACAGGTTGACCTAGTCGAGGCAAGAGCCTGGCTAAAGGAAATAGAGGAATCAATTGAGATTCTAAATGATTGACGAATCACAAAAGACTGTTTTTGTCACTTACCCTCCTAAGAGAGAGGCCACCCGCCGGTGAAAGGCCAAGGAAGGCACGGAGCAAGAGATTATAATAAACTGATTTAAGTTCAGTCAATTGTTTTCAGGAAAGTAATTCCCAAAGATAAGGAGATAGTGTAAAAGCTTTAGAGCCAGAACAAAGGCAGACGAGTATGATGAATTATGAATCTAAGATGTAAAAGTTGTCAAGATTCGTTCTGAAGACACGAATCCAGAATGACGGGATGTTTGAAATCAATGCTTATGTTGTGTTGGTTCATGAAATAATGATAAAAGAAAGGAATATAACGGCAATAGAGTTTGAGGAATGACAGGGGAGTTGGGTATGAGGAAACCCTAAAGACTCATAGAAATAGAAATAGAAGAGTATGTAATCGTCAGGATGAGGGTGATTCACCATGAGTTAAAATTGATGGTTGAGGGCATAAGAGATACATATATTTTATCCCCTGTAAGTTGGGAAGATTCGAGGAAATCTTGAGATAATTCAAAGGATAAATAATGAGACGCGGATAGACTGAGGAGACAAGAAAGTAAGAAATTAAGAAAATTGGATGAAGGAAGTGACCTTCAAGAAGGTGAAGTGTAAGACCGGTGGCATGATACCCAGAAAGGGAGACGCCAGATATGAAAGATATCCCAACATTGAGGTGACTGTTGAGATAAACAACAAAAGTAAATAAGGAATTATTAAGAAGAAGTTCACGTTGAACACGACCAATATCTTCCAGGACATCCTTGTTATCGTTACCAGATTAGGCAAGAAAAGCGGATAACCGTTGTTACCTTTTGGAGGCCATTTTGATTAACCTCATTTTGTATACAGATGATATTTTGAAATTAGGCATATACTATCGAGGTGGGAATGATTGAATAAGACACCCTTATTAGGGATATATGACTTGATTTATCCCTGGAAGGATGCAGGTACCTTTTAAAGGTGGATTAAGAATAGAACATCGGTAACTTAAAATGAATCCTAGGGGAATGCATAAAGGTTGGCATTTCACCCTTAATATGGACAGTATGAGTTTTGACAGTATGATTTGGAAAGGGGTTAAGGTAACAACAACCTTTAAGAATCAGTGGAGAAATTTTTCAGAAATATATAGACAATGGTTCTAGTATTAGTAAATGGTATTTTGATATGCCCTGTATCTAGGGAATACAGGAGGAACGATTGAAGGATAATCTTAGAGGTTTTACAAGGAAAAAGGTAATATTCAAAATTCTCAAGAATAGAAATGTGGATAAAGGAAATATGACGTAATTATAATGATGCCAAGTGGGGCACGTGTTAAACCACGAGAACGTATGAATCGAACCAGTAAAGGTCGAAATTGTTCAGGGCAATTAGGGCCCAGAATAAAGATGTTCTAAGTATGATTGAGAGTCAGTCTTGACAGTGATTAGCCTCTAAAGACTGAGGCAATAACTTATGGAAAAATGGTGATATTTTTTTTTTTTACTCATCTGATTTTAAGGAAAACATCTTCACTCAAGCAGTGATCGGAAATAGGGTAAAAAATTAGTGAAAGTGGTTAAGACGACATTGATTGTAAGGAAATATTACTATCAGGAAAGGCCAAAGAGGTGGCCGACACTTTAAATGTAAGAGGACAATTACAGGCGCTCGTGCCAGAGGAATACAGTAATAATGGTTGAAGCCGTAAAGGTTGTTTTATGGTTGGAGAGATTGACATTCCTTCTGATGACTGTGCAAATACCCAACCCTAATAGTAGTTGGTAAAGGTTTAATTCGTGTAATCGCCATGAGCAGGCTATCTATCTCAGAAGATACTATCTTGAGATAAGCCAGGACCATGTTTCAAAAAGGACTAGACGAACCTTTGAGTTAAGTCTTCTATTTAAGGCATATGATTAAGAATGGTATTAACCTGCTATCGTTGCTTTGATTGAAACTCTTCTGCAATTTTATCTGCTTCATGTCATGTATGTATGTCAGGATCAGGAGTGTTCTTCATGAATCATGAATGGTGATTATGTTACCTCCTTAGAAGAATTCGATACGATATGTATGGACTCCGTATGGTTAGCTATTAAGACTTCAAGGAAAATGAATGACTACAGTGGGTCAGTGGTGGACCATAGTAAGGCAGCAGTGATTCTGCGAGTGGTGAGCTGATTACAACCGTGAGAGTTGTATTTGAATGGTTGTTGAGATTGAGTACCACTAATCGGGTCGTGGTAGTGTATAAGTTATCATTGATAGACTAATTAAGTAGAGTGTCTACCTAGTGAATATTTATTCTTTCTTATCAATAGAGAGTCGTATTATTATACAAGGAAGGTTGCGGTGCAAGCATAGAACTCTAGTAACGATGATGTCTAGAATGAGATCCCAGGTTCGATTTTCGAAATCGAGGGAGTTTCAAAGGTGATTGTGTATAAGCTCGAGGAAGAGCATGGGTCCAGAGAATGATGGACGGATTAGCAAATATTTAGGCATGTGAAATACGATGCTATAATACTTGATGTTGATATAAATACGTATATGTTTTGTTCTCCTATGACAAACCTCTATAGTTCAGAGGTAGATTCCAAGCCAGATATTTTATGGCAATAAAATTTTTACGAATATACAATTCTCTTCAGTTCGTTCTTTTCTCTCCTTTTCATTTCATATAAGCTGAGAAGAACAACCCTTCCAGAAGGGGAGGTATTGCTGAATGACTATCTATCTGTGTGATAGAAGCCGAGTAGGATACCAGCTATTGTTTAATTGCTTGTCAAGTACTAAAGGCTGGCCACCTTCTGTACTAACTATGCGATATAACAAGTGTTCATGATCAT
The DNA here is from genome assembly GCF_009905375.1 of Apium graveolens. Lineage (NCBI taxonomy): Eukaryota > Viridiplantae > Streptophyta > Magnoliopsida > Apiales > Apiaceae > Apium > Apium graveolens. Next base: position 378,001 of record NC_133655.1, on the reverse strand, counting down.
AGTGATCTCTCAACAAATTCATTTACTTCTATATGATTGATCAAACTTTGGGAAATAGAAACAGCTGAAAAAGGAGTAATAAAGTTGTGGTAGTATTCGGAATGGGAACACATTCGTGATACTAAGGTTGGCATAGTTATTAAAAGGTTATAGAACGCTAACGAGCAAAAGTATAACCAGTATAATATTAGGAACGGAAGGTAGTAGCGATTACGAACTGGAAAAGAATGGGTATTGAGAAGCAAAAGCTCTAATGTTAAAAGCTATAATAAGAGTCTGTGCAATGGACTTGAAAGAATCTGGAATGATCACTTAACGCAGATTGAATTTTCGTACGACAATAGATCATATGTCAGTATTGAGATATCGCCTTATGAGATCCTTGAGGGAAGACAATGTCGATCTCCCTTATGTTAGGATGAAGTTGTAGAGCGCAAGGTGCTCGGACCAGCAGTGGTCCAAAGGACCAAGGATATGATAGATCTAATCAGAGGACGGCTGGTAGTAGCCCAAGATGGACATGATAAGTATGTTGATTTGACATGAAAGGACAAAGAGTATGAAATAGGGGACCTAGTAATGTTATAGGTATCCCTTGGAAAGGATTGATGAGGTTCGGAAAGAAAGGAAAGCTAAGTCTACAATTTGTTGTACCCTTGGATATATTAAGACGTTTGGGAAGTTAGCATATGAGCTAGCCCTACCCCCTAACATGTAGCAAGTCATAACGTGTTTCACGTATCAATGTTAAGGAAGTGTAATTCGGATGCTAGATAAATAGGGGCATATGAGCGCATAGGTATGCGACCAGACATAACCTATAGGGAGCAACCAGAAAGGGTTATAGATCGAAAATGAGCAAGTGCTTAGGAGAAGGGTTATCAAACTAGTCAGAGTTTGATGGAAGAACCACAATATGGGAAAATTTACTTGAGAATTAGAAAGTGTAAGGCTAAGAGAGTATCCCTATTCATTTTCTATCTGATTCCGGGACGGAATCCTTTTAAGGAGGGGAGATTGTAATAACCCCAATTTTTGGAAAATTTTTGAAACCCTTATGAATAGTGTTTTTGCTGAATGAGAAAACTTTTCATGCCACACTATGTAGGGGTTCTGATATGGATATTCTGAGATTTTATGAGTACTCTATATGGTATATGAGTGTATGCAAAGATCGTCAGAATCCAATTCCGAACACTTTGATTTTTCCCGGAAATACACTAGATACGGAGAGAATTGAGTATAAGGTAACAGGATAAAAAGGATTTAAATTAAAGGATTATAATAGAGGATCATAAAAAGGAATATAATGTATTGAGAAAGGTTAAGGGAACCTAAGTAATAAGATCCCGGGTATGATCCCTCAAACGATAAACGAAAACGAAAGTTAAGCGAACCGTATAACAGATCAGCGGTCATTAGGCAAACAATTAGGAAGTTAATCAAAGGGATTAGAGAGGATGATGTCACCCAACCAATGGGAAGAGGACAAGGAGGGAAAGATGACATCATAGCATGACACAAGCATGACATAAGGAGGAAGGAGATGTGGATGGTTATTAACCACACAAACATCAAGGTTAAATTGGTATTAACCAAAAACAAATCAAAATCTCATCCACCAAGCCAATCATTTCATTTTCATCAAACAAAACACAAAAATCTCTCTTTCTTCCCAAGCTAGCTCTCGGCCTCTGTTCTTAAAAATTGAAGATCCAAGCTCCACCACTTACTATTTAGCAAGGTAATTATCTAAGCTTCCCCATGGATAGTTACATACTTCCTATAAGTTTAAGCTTCTAATTCCAAGCCAATCTTTTTCAATAAATCATGAAAGAAGATGGTGAATAGTGTTTTTCAAGAACTAAAATTTGTGTTCTTGAAGTTTTGTTTAGATTAAGCTTGGATAAGGACTTTAAGGGTGATTCCAAGCCATTCTCTTGATTCTCCACTCTCCAAGGAAGGTATAAACTACAAACCCTAGCTTTAGTTTTGAGTAATTAGGATTGAATATGATTGATATAGTATATGTGAAGCATGATGCTTGATTGTTTGAAGTTTGGCTGAGTTTGTAGAGATTAGTTGGTTTTGTGGTATTGTTGGAGTTGTAAATCTTGATAATTAGTTAAAGAACCTAAGTAAAGCTTTTAGTTCATATGGGGAATAAGTATAAATGGTTAATGTGGATTTGTTGGGGCTGTTATGATGTGTTTTGGATGGGTGTTGGTTGTATGATTGATTTGGGGTTGAATTGTGGTTGGTTTTGAATGGTTTAAATTTGGGAAATCACGTAAACATAGCCGTCGTAACGTCCGATTTTCTTTAGACTGTTTTTGTGCATAACATTAGGACCCGAGAACCCCCTGCTAGATGTTGACCATTGCCATGTCTAGATAGCTCATGTTACGAGCTTCGTTTTGATATGTAGTTCGTTCGATTCCGATGCACGGTTTAGGAGAAACGACCGTTTCAAGTAACGGCGTTTCACGAATGAAACATTTCCCCTCGCCTTACTTTCAAACCTTGGTTAAGGACCTTAAATGACTAATTGGGGTAAGAAACATTTATGATAAGTGTGTTAGGCAGTTGGTAAGACACTCGCGAAGGAATCGCCTTAAAACTCGTAAAGGTTAAATTATTAAAAATGGTGGAGTCGAGGGTACTCGAGTGACTTAAGAGAATCAATAAGCGCAAAACAAGCGTTAGAGTCTAAGTTAGTTAAAGTATAGATTTACAAGTGACTTTGGTTTAATTCCAACTTACTTGTTGTTTATAGGTTACCAGACTCGTCCCGAGCCATTCGTAACCCCCAGTCGCTCAGGCAAGTTTTCTAACCGTTATAACTGTTGTTGTGATGTATATATGTATTTGCATTATCTTGCGATAGATGCATGTTGGTTAATTAGCAAATGTTGCAATATATTGAAGCATGCTGCTATGGTATATATATATATGCATGCCTGTTTCGTATTCTTTCCATATATATCTGTTGATTCAGTTGATAATACCTATGCTAGAGGATAGCGGTAATTTGCATATACCCTTAGTATAGGGACCCAAAGGTGAAAATATTTTCTAAAACCGGGAGTCGAGGATCCCGAGTAGATTTTGTATATATGGATATAAATATATATATATACTTATATATATATATATGGTCATAGTTTTCAAAACTATTAATCGAATAAGGTTTATTCGATAACTTTAACTTTATTTTATTATTGAATATTATTTCGAATATTATTCGAAGGCTTATGACTCATTTATATTAAATGAATATTATTTTGAATATTCATTCGAGGGCTTATGACTCAGTTTATATTATTTAATGAATATTATTTGAATATTCATTTGAGGATCTATGACTCCGATTATTTGCTGAGATATATTCTTTATTTTATTAAAGAATAAGGTGTCAATAATCAAACTTATTTTCGATTATTCAAATAAAGATAAAACTTTCATATAAGTATATCTTTGGTTATTTAATACTCGTTTCAAGTATAAGTTTTAATACTTCTACTTCAATTATTTTTATAAAGATTATTCTTTATGTGAATATTATTTAAATAATAATATTCAGACATTTTCTAAATATTCTGGGGACTGATTTACTTCATTAAATCAGCTTTACTCCAAACACTCTTCAAAGTATTTTCGAGTCTTCAAAATGATTTTTAAAAGTTAGAGCGGATCCCAAAACTCATTTTTATATTCAAAATCTTCCATTTTAAGGGGATTTGAATACTCGCTCAAAAATCTAAGGGATCCGGCTCTGTGGTGTATTTTATATTCGTAACAAGGTTGCAGTTTTGGTAAATGAATTGATTACTTACCCAACGTTCGGGAAGTAAGTCCATCTATTGAGTCGGCATAAGCAACATGGGCTCAGTGGGCGTCCATGATAGTGTAAGTGGCTCAGTGGGAGTCCATCAAATGCATAAGTGGCTGAGTGGCAGTCCAGCATAAGGTCCTATTGAGACCAGGGTGATGACCAGTGGGGAATTCGTCCATCTACTAGTAGAAAATGTTACTTATTGGTATCTTTGCCTGATCAGCGAGATACCTGGTTTATGCCAAATGTCTTTTCCTTTCCAAATTTATTGGATATTGCAACTCTGTTCATACTTTACATGATAGAGGTTTTCAGGAAATGTATAAAGAAGATGTATATGTGGATATATATATATCAGAACTTAATGAAGTATATCCTAACTTCATTTCCTTTAATAATATTTCAAAGATTGAATCTATTCAAGTCTTATCTTGTGGTCTCATCAGTGGGATAAACTTTTGAAACTAATTATAACTTGAACGGTTGTAGTTCAAGTAGTATTTGGGAAAGATATAAGTATATTGGGGTATCTTGTAACTTCATCTTTTAAAATTATATCTAATTAATAATTGTCTTATAAATGACAAAGATTTTCAGAAAAATATTGAGACAAGGTTAGATATATGAGATCACCTTGCAACGATATTTTTTATACAGTTATACATTGGGACTTTGTGTATATTATGCATGGAAGAGGACTTCCAATATTTTGAAAAGTATATATGTATATATATATATATATATACTGAATATTTTGCGACATCATCGCATTAAGATATCAACTTGGTTCATTTTTTTTGACCAAGACTTTCATGAGTATTATGAGTAGGCTCATATATTGTTAATCATTATACATATTATTTTGGTGGGCTTGCTGCTCACCCTTGCTTTCTTCTTTCATCACACAACATCAGATAGATAAGATGAACAGGACCAAGCTCCCAATTCGCAAGCGGATAGGAAACGTTCCGCAGCTTTCTGGAAGCGTTGAGGCCGCTGTAGCTGAGGTAGAAATTACCAATAGGCTAAGTTTTCAACTAATAATGTACCAGACTTATGTATCTTTATCAATTGTAATAATGGCAAAGAAATGTAAATCTATTCAGAAACCTTTTTAGGGTGTATTGACATATAATTGTGGAATAAAACGACTTGTGATTATTTTTGGATATTCATCTCTGAGACTATAAATTGTGGTGTGTGTGTTTATTGTGGGGTCACAGTACAGAGTAGTTGATTGTGTATTAAGATTGGGTGTTATTAAGGGAAAAGAAAGACCGTGACGACCCGGATCCCCGACCCCGGATCTGGGGGTGTTACACTTTTACCACCTCTTAGTTCCACTTTCATACAAGTCAATATTGTTCCACATTTTGTGTCTAATCAACCATTTAAGTCACGTTTCACCGTATTAGAGTCACTTTGTACCCTATAAGAGTCACTTACCATCATATATATAGCAATTAACATGTGGACATCATATGAATCCAATTTGACATCCTTTTACCACCTATTAACGCCACTTTCATACAAGTTAATTTTGTTCCATATTTCGGCTCTCATCAACCATGTAAGTCACTTTTCACCATATTAGAGTCAATTTGCACCCTATAAGAGTCACTTTCCACCGTATATACAACAATTAACATGTTAACATCATATACATCCAATTTGACATCGTTTTACCATCTATTAGAGTCACTTTGCACCCTATAAGAGTCATTTTCCACCGTATATTTACACAATTAATGTAACGCCCCCAAATTCGGGGTCAGAGGATTTGGTCGTCACGAAGAAACCTCAATCCAAATCAACCTGTTTAATCGATAAATAAATGCCAACGGAAGATATTTAGCATAAATGACCCCAAACTAATCCTAGATCTTTTATGGTTACAGTTCTAGAAACAAGAATTCCAAATTCCATCAATAATTTTTTTCTTTTTCTTTTAAAACTCTTTTCAATAAATTCCAACTCAAAACTAAACCCACTAGTATAACTTCGAAATGAAGTATACTAGGCCCAAATAAAATACACAACTATAATATAATATAATATAAACCACTTTACACAATAAAACTTACACTAGTTCGCAAACCCTGGACCAACCACCTTCCAAAAGCTTCTTCTTTGCTTCCTCGAATTACGCAGCTAAACAGCGCAAGCTAATCCTCACTGGAGGTTAAATTTGAAAACAGGCAAGTATGAGCGAAAGAAATGCTCAGCAAGATCATTATAACATATATAGGGTCGTTTTGATATAAAATCGACATCTGCAATAGCGCAAAATATTTTAAAATCATAATTGCTGAATCATAAAATTTTAGTGGAGGAACCCCATAATTGATTCCTTAATTGTATTTAAAAACCATTTTGATATTTTTGAGCGAAATGCTTCAGCAATACTTTGAATCTTGACGAGAATCAAACTCGTAAAATAGTGTTTACGGAAATATCGTAAACAATAATAACAAGAAACAATGATTATGGATTAAATCATAAACTTTACTCAAAACCGAACTCTTCACATTAATACTTATTTTGCTGGCATATCAAATTAGATATCAATACGAACTCTGATGCTCACAACACCCATACTGAAGTCAACATCAATAATCTATACTAATACCACATTTGATATTAACAACAACGTAAATATCAGCATAAATCAGAATCTGAATCAAAACTGCTTTTCACCATTATTCCAAAACAGAAACAGTTGATAAATCAGTTATTCTATGAATATCAAAAACGATATGATAATTTAGACTGGGATCATCCTCCGACGGACATACTATCACATGTTAATCAGCCCGTGTGATAGCACAAGGTCATGATTTATAGAAACGTGACCCCAAAAACACGAGTACTCAAATAAAAGGCAATATACCTGCATGTGGCAAAAATTGTGTCATAATATTCCATATGGCACTTAGAAATAGCCCTCCGCTGGACCGTCCGTCCCGGTCACTTACGCAATTATGATCCAATCTTAAAACCTTTTATTGATATGGGGTCATAATAATCGACACCCGAAATAATTTTATTCCCCCAATTCTTGGGTAGGAATATTCGCAACCAAATAACTTTTCTCAAAATTCAAAACATTTATAAATCCGATAAATGGGATAAGTAAAACACTTGACTATTCTGAACATAATAGCAGATGAGTATTTGCATAAACAGAATTATTTAATTCGGCGATATGTAAAACATTTATCAATTCTAAACTGAGAATAGGGAAAGCAATACTTGCATAATAAGCTTCAAAATAAATATCACTTGAACAATAAGTGATGACAGGGATACTTGCCTTTGGGTTTTTAGCAGTTAGTCACACTCGCAAACACGCATCTATTCTGAAATTCTGTCTCAAGACATCACCGTCCTTCTTTTCAACACTTGACTGATATGTTGCTCCTGCGATTTCTAGAAGCCAGATACCCAATAGAATTCCATCTCATTCTTTATCCAACGTCCTGTCCCGATCAACTCGAGAGATCCGCATCTATAATTAAAAGATATAGCTTTAATTGTCTAAACGATAATCACTCGACGAACTGCGCGTCAAAATCCTATCGTCTACCCAGACGATAGCCCACACATAAATATAACAGACAATCACAGGACTCTTGATCCACATACACACATAATTCATATAACACGTAATCACATAACTCACGTATCACATAATTCATATAACACAGGATTCGGTACGTCTAAAACTGAAATTGGGTCAAAATACGATTTATCGATCAATAATCGACTTAGAATAACTTGTAAAACAAACGACCTTTCGAAACAAAAGGATGTGGGTATAGAAAGTATTTTTATTGAAAGCGGAATATTTTTCTGAGTCTATACGCGTTCGTTTCGTATTAAACGGACGAACGGTTTATTTATTATGAATTTTTGAACAATTTTCGGAATTAAAACGGGTCTCCGAATCATTTTATAATTAAATAGTAGGGCTCGAACACCTGAAAATAATTTTATAAGAATTATCGAGCCTGGAAAATAATTTAAAATAATATTTTAAAGCTCGAAATTATTTTTCGGAATTTTTAAATCATAAGAAATAATTAACTCTAATTAAATAATCAACTAAAATTCATTAGCTAAATAATTTGGATTTATTTTCGAATAATAAAAAAATAATAAATTTCAGAACTAAAACAAAATAATATTTTCTTGGAAATCGGACAGCACCTCCTCTATTTCTCGGACTGCTAGTCGATATCATATCGACACAACCAACAACAATCAACACAATAATTTATGCGCATAAACACTCCAGAATTGAATAAAACGGCCACCTGAACCAAAACTCGGACCAAAAGTGACTTCTCCGACAATTTCTAAAAATTATGAAATAAATATATAAACACTAACATGCTATAATATACACAAGTACGAAGGCAGAATTTCGGAATCGTTACCCAAAATAAATTTTGATCACCCCGAAGAGAATATCTGATATCCGGAAAATATCTCTAGAAAAATCTGAAATTAATAGCCATAGACATATACACGCTGAGATGCCATGTGGAGTAATCACCATCGTCATACTCCTTTTTAATGTCCCGAAAATAAATTAAAACGGAAATATAATGGAAATATGCCCCGCAAATTTTCTTCTCAAAACCTTGCAATATATATATACTTATGTGTAGGTATCGAAGCGCTGATCGTTTATATATATACCAATTGAAATTTGGATAAACGGTTTGTAAGATATGAATTTTTGAAAATTAAAAATAAATAAAAAATATATAACAGAGAGGAGAGACAGAGAGGAGGGGGAGTAATCTGTTTACCAGACAGAAGCAAATGGGGGAAGGGAATATACTGGGAGCGGGGATGTGCGTGGCACGTTTCTTTTTCTTTTTTTTTTGGTTTTTGTTTTTGTTTTATCTTTTAACTAAAATTAATACAACAGAATTAATATTAGCCTAAAATTAATAAATAGAGGGGAATAATATCTAATCAAATAAATATAAAATTTATATCCAAATTCCCCAAAAATTATGAATATTTCAAAAATAGAAAAATATAAAATATTTGGAAGTCCCACAATTTTATAAAAATAAAAAGTCCGATTTTTATGGGGTTTGACGTCCCGATAGGGGCCCGGTCCGATAATTTTTATAAAACCAAAATATTTCTAAAATTCTCGAAATATTTAAAAAAATTAATAAAATAAAATTTTCATAATTTTTAAAACATTTATAAATCGCGCGTCATATTCGCATTTTACGATTTAATGAACAAACGTACGGGTAAATATAACCCGAAAAATTTCCGAAATAATTTTAAAATTCTCGAAATATTCAAATACTAATAAAATATAAGTTTCATGATTTTTGAAACATTATGTAATTTAATACTGAATTTACACTTATATATCGGATCCAAAAATAGATTACTTAGCCGCTAAATAACTATAAAAACGATACAATTTGATACAAGATTTTGATAATTATCAAAACCGAGCTTCTTATAAAACACCCTATGAGAAAATAATGTAAAATATCCCGTCTCTCGAGAATATGGGTTTTATTGATTTACCGAAATGATTATCGAATTGAAAATTTTGCGCCGGGACGCGCACGGGTCAAACCGTACTCCGGATTGAAAAAGTTAAAATACGGAAAATGTCCAGAATTACCAGATTAGTTTAGGAAGGAGTTTTCGGAAGAGTTTCGGGTTATAAAAATGCAAAAACGGTTGAAGTTTGACGATTCCCGACTTTATAAAATAATTTTGGTAATTACTCAGAAAATAATTAATTATTCATAAATCATTATAAAATCATATAACAGTCCAAAAATTACCAGAAAATATCACAATTATCTATATTTTATTCTGGACATATAAAAATTCAAATACTCAAATAATATCACGTATAAACACCCAAACATCAATTCCAATTATCAGATAATTTACTAAAATTCACATAAAATCACATAAATAATCCCAAATAATTATAAAAATAATATCTGAAAATATGGGATATTACAATCTACCCTCCTTGTAAGGATTCTGTCCGCGGAAGCAGCAGAAGAAAGCACTAAGGGTTTTCTAACCAACTTTCCATTTCCAAATAACCTTAATTTTCCATAATCTCAAAAAAATCTTGTATTCCTGGTATAATAAAACTTTTACAGGAGCTTCACTGTGTACCACTGTTCCGTCTACATCCTTTGACCAATTCCTCAATAGAATCACTTTTACTGATCGCGAGAAAGAAGAATAGAGAGAAAGATAGAGAGAAGAAAAGAAAGAAAGATAGAGAGAGAAATAAAAGAACAGATTGACTTCGCTATATGCCACTGATATTCTAATCGCATTGCAGTCCACTGTCGTCCTTCATAATTTCATCACATCGCCTTACTTTGACTTGACCAGGATACTCAACTTAACTTGATTGGCATACCTTCGAATGTTTGAGATGATAAAATCATGGAATTTCAAAAAGAAAAGAATTTCATATCATAACGGAACCAAAATCTGAATTTGAGAAAAAGTATTGTTGAAATAAAAGAATAACTGAGAGATCAATATGATCAAATAAACTTGGTATTGCATGTCCAAATTAAGACACTACTAAAGGTTGTTAACCTTCTTGTAGTCACAACACACACAAGTGATGGCGTCCCATCCAACTCCTATCACACAGACAGGTATACCTTGTGTCCCCTATATTTAGGGTTGTTCATCTCAGTTAGAATAAAAGAATATGAAAGGAGTTGAAAATCAAATGGATAAAGCTGAAAAGATTTCAAAGCTGATATTTCTGAAGGAAATGAAATCCAGAGAACAAAATTATGTCACCAAATGAGCAAATGGTGTCACATCATCAAGAAACTATCCACCAAATAAGAAAAGTGGAATTAAATTATCATAATTTGACAGAGCTATCAAAACCTGAAAAATAGGCTTCATGACAGCCTCTGGCACATTTAAAACACAGTTATGATTGAAAATGAGTGTTAGGGAATATATCCTCTAACAATTACTTCTTTTGAGAGAGGCCAAAAAAAATTATAGAAAGAGAAGGTATTGTCAAAGTCTTAATGCTTATCTTCTGTTTGAATTCTTCTGTTGACTCGTCATCCGATTCTCGACACTTCTTCATATTCCAGGGATATCGATAATCTTCATCGTCGTCAAATCGTAGTAGCCTCGGAAGATTTAACCATAGAAGTTTGCAGCTTCCCGGAATTCCATCCAGCTCAACACAACCATCTCGAACGAATGCGCCTATCATAACTTACTCGTTGGCACTATATCTGATAGTTCAATAGGAATTCGATATGAGCTCAAACGTCCTCACATAGCTATACACACTCCTATATACTCTCGTTTCTAGTTTATTATAACCTCAGCTCTGATACCAACCTATAACGCCCCCAAATCCGGGGTCAGAGGATTTGGTCGTCACGGAGAAACCTCAATCCAAATCAACCTGTTTAATCGATAAATAAATTCCATCGGAAGATATTTAGCATAAATGACCCCAAACCAATCCAAGATCTTTTAAGGTTACAGTTCTAGAAACAAGAATTCCAAATTCCATCAATATTTTTTTTCTTTTTCTTTTAAAACTCTTTTCAATAAATTCCAACTCAAAACTAAACCCACTAGTATAACTTCGAAATGAAGTATACTAGGCCCAAATAAAATACATAAATATAATATAATATAATATAAACCACTTTACACAATAAAACTTACACTAGTTCGTAAACCCTGGACCAACCACCTTCCAAAAGCTTCTTCTTTGCTTCCTCGAATTACGCAGCTAAACAGCGCAAGTTAATCCTCACTGGAGGTTAAATTTGAAAACAGGCAAGTATGAGCAAAAGAAATGGTCAGCAAGATCATTATAACATATATAGGGTCGTTTAGATATAAAACCGACATCTGCAATAGCGCAAAATATTTTAAAATCATAATTGCTGAATCATAAAATTTTAGTGGAGGAACCCCATAATTGATTCCTTAATTGTATTTAAAAACCATTTTGATATTTTTGAGCGAAATACTTCAGCAATACTTTGAATCTTGACGAGAATCAAACTCGTAAAACAGTGTTTACGGAAATATCGTAAACAATAATAACAAGAAACAATGATTATGGATTAAATCATAAACTTTACTCAAAACCGAACTCTTCACATTAATACTTATTTTGCTGTCATATCAAATAAGATATCAATACGAACTTTGATGCTCACAACACCCATACTGAAGTCAACATTAATAATCTATACTAATACCACATTTGATATTAACAACAAAACGTAAATATCAGCATAAATCAGAATCTGAATCAAAATTGCTTTTCACCATTATTCCAAAACAGAAACAATTGATAAATCATTTATTCTATGAATATCAAAAATGATATGATAATTTAGACTGGGATCATCCTCCGACGGACGTACTATCACATGCTGATCAGCCCGTGTGATAGCACAAGGTCATGATTCATAGAAACGTGACCCCAAAAACACGAGTACTCAAACAAAAGGCAATATACCTGCCTGTGGCAAAAATTGCGTCATAATATTCCATATGGCACTTAGAAATAGCCCTCCGCTGGACCGTCCGTCCCGGTCACTTACGCAATTATGATCCGAACTTAAAACCTTTTATTGAAATGGGGTCATAATAATCGACACCCGAAATAATTTTATTCCCCCAATTCTTGGGTAGGAATATTCGCAACCAAATCACTTTTCTCAAAATCCAAAACATTTATAAATCCGATAAATGGGAAAAGTAAAACACTTGAATATTCTGAACATAATAGCAGATGAGTATTTGCATAAACAGAATTATTTAATTCAGCGATATGTAAAACATTTATCAATTCTAAACTGAGAATAGGGAAAACAATACTTGCATAATAAGCTTCAAAATAAATATCACTTGAACAATAAGTGATGACAGGGATACTTGCCTTTGGGTTTTTAGCATTTAGTCACACTCGCAAACACGCATCTATTCTGAAATTCTGTCTCAAGACATCACCGTCCTTCTTTTCAACACTTGACTGATATGCTGCTCCTGCGATTGCTAGAAGCCAGATACCCAATACCATTCCATCTCATTCTTTATCCAACTTCCTGTCCCGATCAACTCGAGAGATCCGCATCTATAATTAAAAGATATAGCTTTAATTGTCTAAACGATAATCACTCGACGAACTGCGCGTCAAAATCCTATCGTCTACCCATACGATAGCCCACACATAAATATAACAGACAATCACAGGACTCTTGATCCACATACACACATAATTCATATAACACGTAATCACATAACTCACGTATCACATAATTCATATAACACAGGATTCGGTACGTCTAAAACTGAAATTGGGTCAAAATACGATTTATCGATCAATAATCGACTTAGAATAACTTGTAAAACAAACGACCTTTCCAAACAAAAGGATTTGAGTCTTGAAAATATTTTTATTGAAAGCAGAATATTTTTCTGAGTCTATACGCGTTCGTTTCGTATTAAACGGACGAACGGTTTATTTATTATGAATTTTTGAACATTTTTTGGAATTAAAACGGGTCTCCGAATCATTTTATAATTAAATAGTAGGGCTCGAACACCTGAAAATAATTTTATAAGAATTATCGAGTCTGGAAAATAATTTAAAATAATATTTTAAAGTTCAAAACTATTTTTCGGAATTTTTAAATCATAAGAAATAATTAACTCTAATTAAATAATCAACTAAAATTCATTAACTAAATAATTTGGATTTATTTTTGAATAATAAAAAAATAATAATTTTCAGAACTAAAAAAAATAATATTTTCTTGGAAATCGGACAACACCTCCTCTATTTCTCGGACTGCCTGTCGATATCATATCGACACAACGAACAAAAATCAACACAATAATTTATATTTACGCGCATAAACACTCCAGAATTGAATAACACGGCCACCTGAACCAAAACTCGAACCAAAAGTGACTTCTCCAATAATTTGTAAAAATTATGAAATAAATATATAAACACTAACATGCTATAATATACACAAGTACGAAGGCGGAATTTCAGAATCGTTACCCAAAATAAATTTTGATCACCCCGAAGAGCATATCTGATGTCCGGAAAATATCTCCAGAAAAATCCGAAATTAATAGCCATAGACATATACACGCTGAGATGCCATGTGGAGTAATCACTATCGTCATACTCCTTTTTAATGTCCCGAAAATAAATTAAAACGGAAATATAACGGAAATATATCCCACAAAATTTCTTCTCAAAACCTTGCAATATATATACCTATGCGTAGGTATCGAAGCGCTGATCGTTTATATATATACCAATTGAAATTTGGATAAACGGTTTGTAAGATATGAATTTTTGAAAATTAAAAATAAATAAAAAATATATAACAGAGAGGAGAGACAGAGAGGAGGGGGAGTAATCTGTTTACCAGACAGAAGCAAATGGGGGAAGGGAATATACTGGGGGCGGGGATGTGCGTGGCACGTTTCTTTTCTTTCTTTCTTTCTTTTTTCTTTTTTTTTTTGGTTTTTGTTTTTGTTTTTTCTTTTAACTAAAATTAATACAACATAATTAATATTAGCCTAAAATTAATAAATAGCTGGGAATAATATCTAATCAAATAAATATAAAATTTATATCCAAATTCCCCAAAAATTATGAATATTTCAAAAATACAAAATATAAAATATTTGGAAGTCCCACGATTTTATAAAAATAAAAAGTCCGATTTTTATGGGGTTTGACGTCCCGATAGGGGCCCGGTCCGATAATTTTTATGAAACCAAAATATTTCTAAAATTCTCGAAATATTTAAAAAAATTAATAAAATAAAATTTTCATAATTTTTAAAACATTTATAAATCGCGCGTCATATCCGCATTTTACGATTTAATGAACAAACGTACGGGTAAATATAACCCGAAAAATTTCCGAAATAATTTTAAAATTCTCGAAATATTCAAATACTAATAAAATATAAGTTTCATGATATTTGAAATATTATGTAATTTAATACTGAATTTACATTTATATATCGGATCCAAAAATAGATTACTTAGCCAGCCGCTAAGTAACTATAAAAACGATACAATTTGATACCAGATTTTGATAATTATCAAAACCGAGCTTCTTATAAAACACCCTATGAGAAAATAATGTAAAATATCCCGTCTCTCGAGAATACGGGTTTTATTGATTTACCAAAATGATTATCGTATTGAAAATTTTGCGCCGGGACGCGCACGGGTCAAACCGTACTCCGGATTGAAAAAGTTAAAATACGGAAAATGTCCAGAATTACCAGATTGGGTTAGGAAGGAGTTTTCGGAAGAGTTTCGGGTTATAAAAACGCAAAAACGGTTGAAGTTTGACGATTCCCGGGTTTATAAAATAATTTTGGTAATTACTCAGAAAATAATTAATAATTCATAAATCATTATAAAATCATATTGTTAAGGATAAAAAACTAATATATATAATTGCTGTATTTAACACTAAGGAACGTGAGCTGCGAAGCTCGATTTGACTGCTCTTGTGTTTCGTGACTCAATCTGCCTTAACAAGATGCCTACGTACCTTGCTGATTGCCAAGGATCAAGTCAAAAAACGTAGTTCTGATTTGTGGGGTTAGACCCCTTATATAGATGATGAGAGTCCTTGAATTGGACTTGGTATAGGAGACTTGGTGGGCAAGTCTCATAATTAGAATGGACTTTGGAGTCCTAGATAGTAGGAAACTGATTCCTTATCCTTTTAGGTCCCCTTGAGGCCAATCTACAAGGATTTATATCCCCACTAGGACTTATCTTAATAGCTGTTTTCCTCCTTTATTTATTAATTACGAAATTAATAAATAATCAGGGCTTTTGGGCCTTCTTTGTTCCATCAGGCCTGATCTGGTCCATCAGGCCTGATCAATGTGTTGACCTTTTTGGTCTGAATGTCATACATCTTCTTATTGGGCTTAACAGCCCACACCTTGCAGTATTTAATCATACAATCAGGATTTATTTATCCCTATCATTTGTCCCCCAACTTTTGGGAAACATTGATTAGGTTTCGCAGAAGTTAAGTCTGTTCTTTCCCTTACAGGGTTTCGTTTTTGCGTAAAGTGTGGAGCGACCTACACATTTACAACGATTTTTCCTTTAATTCAGGAATTATCTTAATTTCCAGGAATTTTTCCCTAATTTTCTAGATTTTTCCCTTAATTTCTGGGCTTGTCCCTAATTTTCTGGGATTTATCCTTAATTTCTGGATTTTTCCCTAATTTTCTGGGATTTATCCTTAATTTCGGGATTTTTCCCTTATTTTCTGGGATTTATCCTTAATTTCTGGATTTTTACCTAATTTTCTGGGATTTATCCTTAATTTCTGGATTTTTCCCTTATTTTCTGCCTTAAAATTGATCAGGATGTATAAAAAATCGATCAGGATTCCTGACCGATTTCGATCAGGATCCTTATCGAACTAGCTCAGGAACTAACATTCTGGTCGACGGGATCTTCGATCAGGATCTATGCGGAATTGATCAGGATTCCTGATCGATTTCGATCAGGACTTTGATCGAACTGGCCTTCAAAGTGACACTCTAGTCGACTGAAACATGGGCTTAATCGACCAGAATTCCTGATCGATTTCGATCAGGATTCTGATCGAACTAGGTGGCTTTCTACCGTTCTGATCGAATGAAATATCGATCTGGATTCTCTTCTGCGTCGATCAGGACTCTGATCGATCTTAGTGGTTTTCTTCTTTCTTGCTCGAATGAGATATCGATCAGGATCCTTTTTGGGGTCGATCAGGACTCTGATCGAACTTAGGGGATTTCTTTCCTTCTGTTCGAATAAAGTATCGATTTGGATCCTGTTTGGCGTCAATCAGGACTCTGATCGAACTTAATAGGTTTCTTCCCTCTTGATCGATTGAAGTATCGATTAGGATTTTCTTCTTTGTCGATTAGGACTCTGATCGAACCATTTTAAAATTCTGGTCGATTTTCGACCCTTCATTTTCCACAGGAGCTTCTAGATTATTCCTGATATTTCTGGTAGATGGGCTTTTAGGTTGGGCCTGGCTAAATGGGCCTAGAAACGCCTCGTATTCCGAGCTTTTCGCCTATATAAGTGTAGTGTGAAGTGAGAATCCTCACTTCACTTCACATTTCTCATTTTCTCTCATAAATCTCTCTAGAGTTCTCCTTTTGAGAAGGCGATTTCCGGCGACCCCATCCACCGCAGCTCCACCTTTCTCAGGTTTTTCTGGGTTTCAAGCCTTCAATCGAAGCATATCAATGGCGGATCGTGACTTGGCTCGTTTGCAGAAGATGAATGTCTCTAAGAGAGGTACAAACATTCAAATTCAATCTCCATATACTTCCCTACTTGATATGATTAACTCGAGAGGTGATGAATATCCCTCTCTATCTGAGTTAGATTCGTATAACCATGGTAACACCTTTCATGAGTTAGATGGTAGGATAGAGTTCATGAACACCCTGTATAGACTTCCACCCCATCTTAGGATCACTCCAGCCGCCCCTGGGGATAGGACTTGTAATTGGGAGGGGGATACTTTGTTTACCTATCGAGGAGCCCTGACCGCGGGTCTTAGGTTCCCATTCCATGAATTTATTCCTCGCTTACTTGCCGATGTACAAATCGACCCTTGTCAACTCCCTCCTAACGCTTGGAGAAACATTATCTGTTTTATGGTCCTTTGTCTTAGAAACAATTTTCCTCTTTCCGTAGTTGTCTTTAGGAAAGTTTTCCAATTCTATAATAGCTCCATGAGTCAACCAGGTTGGATTTTAATTCGTCAAAGGCCCAAAATCCCTCATATCTTTGATAGTAATTCCATAGTTGAGAACAACCCCAAATGGAGGGACGAGTTTGTGAGGCTGACCTGGGCTGGGGGTGATTGGGCCACACTCTTCCGTTGGCCCTTTTGCAAAGTGTCAGATGGGAGTCCAGGTAGCATCAGATTATCTGATGAGGAGGAGGTGGCCTACCAAGCCTTAATTTCAGATGATGGGAAAACAGACACCTGGACCCTCTTAGAGGAGTTTTCCATGAAGAAAGTCGGTCTCTCTCAGGCCAGTGATAAGGGTAAATTTATAACTGGATAACCATTTTTCCTTCCCTTTAATTGTAACGTTTTATCTCTCCTGTAATTTAATATTCTTTCTATCTTTCTTTTTCAGCTTGTGAGGCCATCAATAATGTCAACAGGCCCAAGGAAGGGGAGTCAGGCCGTCAGAAGAGGGCCAAGCTAAACAGGGACCCCAGGAGCAAACCTGACGGTCCTTCTTTTCTTAAGCCCCACGTCCCGGTGGTCGAGCTGGGGGACGATGTGGATCCTCCACTTAAGGCACATTCCTTCAGGCCTAACTGGGGCTTCAGGAGGAGCGATACGGTGGTTGGATCCACCAAACATGCTAAGGATTGGTCGTACCATTCCATCACTCCCCACGACTTTACTGACATTGTTACGGGGAGTGATATCGAGACTATTGAGCTTCTGGGTTCTCAAGCCCAAGCTGCGGTAACTTTCTTTTTTCTCTTTTTCTTTGAATCCCAACTTTCTCGTATTTCAACGAACTTGTGCTAACTCATACATATTTCTTTGCAGAGTAATACCTACTTCCAGGCGGCCCTCCACCAGGCTAGGTCCTGCAAGGGTAACTCAGATGGGTTTGAGAAGGAGATGAAGAAATGGGAGGAGAGAGCCAAGGTCCTGGAAAAGAAGCTGGACACGAAGAAAGAGGAGCTGGCTAAGGCTCATTCCGAGCTGGTGAAACTTAGGAGCGATAAGGAAGCTCATTGATGACTACATGGATTCTGATAAGTTTAAGAATCTCATGGAGATTCATGATGAGGGTCTTTATTCCCTACAGTTTACTCAGGGATGGGATGCGGCCGTAAAGGCGGTTTCTGAGAAGCACCCGGGCTTAGTCGACCCTAAGGACTTTATAAGTCCCGAGCAGGCTGAGTCGGAGGACAGCATAGATGCCCTCTTTAACTCTCCTCAGCCAGATGATCGCATCTTGGATCCTAACACTGCTTCTCCTCCCGCTTCTCCTGCGAAGGATGCTGAAGACGCTGATAAGGAGCAAGAGAATGAAGGCTCCGGCATAGAGGAGTAGTTTTTTTATTCTGTAATTTTATCCTTAACTTATGTCTGGACTTTTGTTTGTATTAAAACTTATTACCCTCCGGGGTTATTTTATATGCTACTTTATTCGCATCTCTCTCCTTTATTTTTCCGATACTTTAATATGCATTCAAACTTGGCCTAATGGGCCACACAAGTATTATCACAACTCAAACATCCATAGGTTGAGATAATTTCGAACTCTTCAATTTCAAGTCTGGTTTTCCAAAACCTTACATAATATGGGTTCGACCCTGATCAATAATAGCTAGAAAATAAAAATCCTACGCAAACAAAGCTTCAAGGTGCTTTTAAACCTACTTGTCACAATGACAAGTGAGAATCGTACTTCGACTATCTTACACGTAGTAAACCTTCAGGTTTTGTGCGTGCCAGGTTCTCGGGACTTCAAAACCATCCATAGTCTCCAGCTTGTAGGTTCCTCTACCCTGAACGCTCTTGACTTTGTACGGCCCTTCCCAATTTGGGGCAAGTTTCCCTTTCTATCCTACCCCAGAAGCTTCTATCTTCCTCAAGACTAGGTCACCTTGTTTAAAGAACCTTTCTTTAACCCTTAAGTTGTAGTAGAATGAAGCCTTCTTCTGATACTCTACTATCTTTGCATGTGCTTCATCTCGCACTTCATCGATTAAGTCTAGAGCCAACCTTTGTCCTTCCTCATTTTCCTCAGCATTGAAAGCCTGAATCCTTGGAGAGGATTGTGATATCTCCACCGGAACTACTGCTTCTTCCCCATACGCCAACATGAAGGGAGTTGCTCCTGTCGTGACTCTACAGGTAGTCCTATATGCCCATAATATGGGAAGTATCTCATCCACCCAATTATTTCTTGACTTCTCGATCCTCTTCTTTAGTCCATCCAGGATTATTCGATTTGCTACTTCTGCTTTCCCATTGGCTTGTGGGTGAGCCACGGAGGTGAACCGTAACTCAATTTCATTTTCTTCACAATACTTCTTGAATTCCTCGTTGTTAAACTGCGTTCCATTGTCGGTGACTAGGACACGGGGAATTCCATATTGGCACATAATGTTTTCCACAGGAATTGTGCAACCTGTTTAGTTGTAATTTTGGCCAAGGGTTTGGCTTCAATCCACTTAGTGAAATAATCAATGGCTACAATCAGGAACTTCCTTTGTGCCGTGGCCATAGGGAAAGGTCCTAGAATATCCATCCCCCACATAGCAAAGGGAATAGGCGAGTTGATAGATGTCATCATCTTGGGAGGTTGTCTAACAACAGGTGCATGCTTCTGACAGCGGTCGCACTTCTTCACATATTCTTTGGCATCAGCCATCATTTCCGGCCAATAAAAGCCTAGACGAGTTATCTTATGAGCCAAGGCCCTGCCCCCCAAGTGTTGTCCACAAATACCTTCATGCACTTCTTCAAGAGCCAAGCGTGCCTCATCGGGCCTGAGACACCTCAAGTAGGGAACCACGAAAGATCTTTTGTAAAGAATCCCATCTATCAAAGAGTACCTTAGTGCTCAAACAGTTAACTTTCGTGCTTCAGTTGCATCACTTGGCAACCAACCGATTTGAATATGAGCCTTGATAGGATCAATCCATGACGTCCCCAGGCCTATGGGAGCCACAAGCTTAACATCTATGCTTCGTGTCTTCAAAACACGGAAGTACACACTTCCCGAACTTTCTTTTATCTCAGATGAAGCAAACTTTGATAGCGCATCTGCCTTAGCATTTTCTTCCCTTGGAATGTGTTCAACATGACATTCATTAAATTGGGTCATCACAGCCCTTACTAGGCGGACATACTTAGCCATCGTATCATCCCTTGCCTCAAATTCTCCCTTTACCTAGGATATGATCAGCTTCGAGTCTCCCCGGACCTTTAAGTTTTTGACTCTAAGTGTCCCAGCTAGACCAAGGCCAGCTATAAGGGCTTCATATTCTGCCTCAATGTTTGTGGTTGGGAAGTCTAGCTTCATAGCATACTCAATTAAGAACCCATCAGGGCTTTGCAAAACCAATCCTGCTCCACTGGAGTTTGTTTTTGATGCTCCATCAAAATAGAGAACCCAATTTCTTTATCATCCTTCTCTTTGCCCCCATTATCGACTCCCTTGTCTTGAGGTATGGCATCTTCCTGCCCCCCGACTTCTTGGTTGGGTATGGTACATTCCACCACGAAGTCAGCTAGTGCCTGGGCTTTTATTGCCGTACGTGGCTTATACTTGAGATCGAACTCTCCCAGCTCTATCGCCCACTTAATCAATCTCCCACTTGCCTTGGGACTGTGAATGATATTTCTCAGGGGCTGATTTGTTAGCACCTCAATCTGGTGAGCCTGAAAATAAGGACGCAGCTTTCTCTAAGCCATTACCAAGGCTAAAGCGAATTTCTCAATATTTGAATAATTCAACTCAGCACCATGTAAAATTTTGCTGAAATAGTATACGGGTTTCTGAACTTTCAGTTCCTTCTTAACCAACACCACGCTCAAGGCGCTCTCTGAAGCAGCCAAGTACAAGAATAAAACTTCATTCAAAGATGGTTTGGCCAACAACGGGGCCTGAGCCATATACTTCTTTAATTCTTCGAATGCCTTCTGGTTTTCCTCATTCCATACAAAGTCCTTGATGTTCTTTAGTGACTTGAAGAACAATAGGCACTTGTCTCCTGACTTGGAGACGAATCGTCCTAGCGCAGCAACCCTTCTGGTGAGTTTCTGAACATCCTTGACGGTTTTTGGTGGTTCCATGTCCAGGATCGCCTTTATTTTGTCGGGGTTAGCCTCAATTCCTCTCTTTGAGACCATCAATCCCAAGAATTTCCCAGATCCTACCCTGGAAGCACACTTCGTAGGATTCAACATCATCTTGTGGTACTTCAGGACCTCAAAAGCTTCCCTCAAATGGGTTATATGATCAGTCTTTGCTAGACTCTTGACTAACATGTCATCAACATAGACTTCCATAGTTTTCCCAATAAAGTCCTTAAAAATTTTATTCACCAACCTTTGATAGGTGGCTCCTGCATTCTTGAGACCAAACGCCATAACAAGATAACAATAAACACCAAAGTCAGTGATGAATGATACCTTTGGAATGTCATCCTTATGCATTTTGATCTGGTTGTATCCGCTAAATCCATCCATGAAACTCAGCATCTCATGCCCAGCAGTGGCATCAATCAAAGTATCAATCCTTGGCAGCGGAAAATAGTCTTTAGGGCATGCATCATTCAGATCGGTAAAGTCTATACACATCCTCCACTTTCTATTAGCTTTCCTTACCATTACGGGGTTTGCTAACCACTCCAGAAATTGGATCTCCTCAATGAAACCAGCCTCTAAGAGCTTTTCTACTTCCTGTTTTATAGCCTCTTGTCTTTCCGGGGCAAAATTTCTTTTCTTTTGTTTCACTGTCTTCCGGCTTGGATCCACGTTTAACCTGTGAGTAATCAATTCCGGGTCTATGCCTGGCATATCAGCTGCTGACCATGCAAACACATCACTATTTTCTTGCAAAAATTTTACCAACTTCCCTCTAAGGGGCTCCTCTAATGTGGCTCCAATGAAAGTCATCCTCTCGGGATTCTCGGGGTCTAAAGGAACCGAAACCAAGTCTTCTGCTGGCTTTCCTCTCTTCTCGTCATTTTCTCGGACATCCATATCTTCAATAGGAAGAACCTGCCCCCCGACTCCATCTGCCCTCAAAGAGGCCACATAACAACTTCTAACCATTTTTTGATCTCCTCTTTCTTCTCCAATCCCGTTTCGGGTGGGAAACTTCATAACTGAATGGTAGGAAGAGGGGACTACCTTAAAGGCATGTATCCCTGTTCTCCCCATGATAGCATTATAAGTTGAACTAGCCTTTACTACCACGAAATCCAACATCTGCGTTGCTTGTCTTGGTTCCGTACCTATGGTGGTTGGCAGTTTGATTATTCCTTCCACAGGACATTCTACTCCAGCAAATCCATATATCGGCATGTCGGTTGGTGTCAACTGGGAATCGTTATACCCCATCCTTAGAAAGGCGTCGTGCAGCAATATATCCACAGAAGCACCATTATCCATAAGAACCCTCTTAACCGGGCTATTTCCTATTATTGGTGTGATGACCAACGGGTCGTCATGAGGAAACTTTATGCCCTCTAGGTCAGAATCATCAAAAGTCAATGTTACTTCTGTCCTGGCCCTCTTCGGGGCTTCTCCAACAATATGCATAACCTCTCTAGTATATGCCTTTCTTGAATTTTTGGACAATCCAGCAGCAGTCGGACCTCCAAAGATCGTGTTTATCACAGGTCCTCGAGGGCGTCGTGGTCCTCCAAAAATTGCATTTATAACCGGCCCTCTAGGTTGGGGATTCCGCCCCTGATCGTCTTGGTCCCTCCTACGATCTTCAAAATTCTTCCTTCCACTATTATTTCTGTCCCCTCCATCTCCAGTATACTTGTTCAATCTTCCTTTTCGAATCAAAAACTCAATTTCATCTTTCAATTGCCTACACTCATCGGTGTCATGGCCAACATCCTTGTGAAACCTGCAATACTTGCTCTTATCTAGCTTGGCGGGATCAGCCTTCAAGGGCTTAGGCCAGCGAACATCTCTATCTTTCTCAATCTCCATCAAAATATGACTTCTAGGAGCATTCAGCTTAGCGTATTCAGTGAACTTTTGCCCAGGTCCTCCCTTCTTGGGGGTTGAATCAGGGTTTTGTTCGGTTCTAGGATATTTGTCCTTTGCAATATATTCTAGATCAGTTTTCCGCTTCTTGCCTCCAGTGGGCTCATTACTTACTACGGTCTTCCTCATACTTTCTTCAACCTTGATATACTTCCCTGCCCTCTCTTGGAGCTGCAACATGCTTTCAGGGGGACGTTTGGCCAAGGACATCTTGAAAAACTCGTCCCTAGTTCCTTGTTGCAGTGCTATCATGGCTACCTTATCATCAAGGTCCGGGACTTTTAAAGCCTCTTTTGTGAAACGATTCAGGTAATCTCTCAAGGATTCCTTAGCTCCCTGCACAATACTCATAAGAGATGCTGAACTTTTCTCATGGACTCTCCCGCTGATGAATTGCTTAATAAAAGCCTGACTTAACTCTCTGAACGATCCAATAGAGTTTGGGGGTAAGCGACTGTACCATCTTTGAGCCATACCCGACAGGGTTTGAGGGAAGGCCCGGCACTTAATAGCGTCATTCACGGGTTGCAGCAGCAGTGCATTAGAGAATGTCCTGACATGGTTAGCGGGGTCTCCGGTGCCATCATAGGCTTTGATAGTGGGCATCTTGAATTTCCTTGAGATATGGGCATTCATTATTTCTTCTGTGAAGGGTGGAGTTGGATCATCAGGATCTCCAAGGGGAAGGAGATTGCTTGGATCAGTTCTTGGGAAGATAGCCCTTCTTCGTACCGGACCATCTAGGTCTATGACAGGAGGAGGATTTCTTCCCCTAGGAGGTATCTGGGGTCTGGTGGCCTGGTGAGCTTCCAAGTCACGCCTCAGCCTTTGGATCTCAGCCTCATGAGCCCTTATCCTTTCCTGCACTTCCTGGGGATTCGCCCCTTGGGTGCTTCGAGGGCGTTGCCTTCCATCGACCATCGGCTCCTTGCCTGGACGTCTCCTTCTTGGGGCCACTTTATCATCCGAAGTTTCGGAATCTCTCTCAGTGTAAGGACCAGAAAATTCCCGATCCTCGGGAATAGGAGCCAAACCTCGTATATAAGGGGGCGATTGCCCTCGTGCTTCACTTCGCCCAGCATATCCACTTCCTCCCACCTCGGGGTAAAGAGGCATCCCATAAGGGGGGTTAGTAGTAACAACAGTTGAATATTCATACCCGACGGGCCGAGAATTCACAGGTATATGTACTTGTTGAACTTGAGGATTCGTACCTTGAATAGTCGGGGGAGTCGTCCCTTGTGGCTGAGGTTGAGTTGCCCCTATCTGGGTTTCCGCTTGAGTAGATGCATAAGTTGAGTGGGGAAGAATCTCCACGGTTGACGAAATCACCTGAGTTGTCCCTAATGGTGTTCCCTCCTCTAGAGCGCTAGTTGTTCTCCGTGTTCTCGCCATGGTTGTTGTTCACTTCCCACAGACGGCGCCAAATGTTATGGATAAAAAACTAATATATATAATTGCTGTATTTAACACTAAGGAACGTGAGCTGCGAAGCTCGATTTGACTGCTCTTGTGTTTCGTGACTCAATCTGCCTTAACAAGATGCCTACGTACCTTGCTGATTGCCAAGGATCAAGTCAAAAAACGTAGTTCTGATTTGTGGGGTTAGACCCCTTATATAGATGTTGAGAGTCCTTAAATTGGACTTGGTATAAGAGACTTGGTGGGCAAGTCTCATAATTAGAATGGACTTTGGAGTCCTAGATAGTAGGAAACTGATTCCTTATCCTTTTAGGTCCCCTTGAGGCCAATCTACAAGGATTTATATCCCCACTAGGACTTATCTTAATAGCTGTTTTCCTCCTTTATTTATTAATTACGAAATTAATAAATAATCAGGGCTTTTGGGCCTTCTTTGTTCCATCAGGCCTGATCTGGTCCATCAGGCCTGATCAATGTGTTGACCTTTTTGGTCTGAATGTCATACATCTTCTTATTGGGCTTAACAGCCCATACCTTGCAATATTTAATCATACAATCAGAATTTATTTATCCCTATCACATATAACAGTCCAAAAATTACCAGAAAAATATTACAATTATCTATATTTTATTCTGGACATATAAAAATTCAAATACTCAAATAATATCACGTATAAACACCCAAACATCAATTCCAATTATCAGATAATTTACTAAAATTCACATAAAATCACATAAATAATTCCAAATAATTATAAAAATAATATCTGAAAATATGAGATATTACAATTAACATGCTAACATCATATACATCCAATTTGACATCCTTTTACCACCTCTTAGTTCCCCTTTCATACAAGTCAATATTGTTCCACATTTTGGTTCTAATCAACCATTTAAGTCACGTTTCACCATATTAGAGTCACTTTGCACCCTATAAGAGTTACTTACCACCATATATATAGCAATTAACATGTGAACATCATATACATCCAATTTGACATCCTTTTACCACCTATTAATTCCACTTTCATACAAGTTAATTTTGTTCCACATTTTGGTTGTTCAACATTTTGGTTCTAATCAACCATGTAAGTCGCATTTCAGCATATTAGAGTCACTTTGCACCCTATAAGAGTCACTTTCCACCGTATATACAACAATTAACTTGTTAACATTATATACATCCCATTTGACATCGTTTTACCATCTATTAATGCCACTTTCATACAAGTTAATTTTGTTCTACATTTTGGCTCTAATCAACCATGTAAGTTACTTTTCACCATATTAGAGTCACTTTGCACCCTATAAGAGTCACTTTCCACCATATTTTTGTACAATTAACATGCTAACAACATATACATCCAATTTGACATCCTTTTACCACCTCTTATTTTCACTTTCATACAAGTCAATATTGTTCCACATTTTTGGTTATAATAAACCATTTAAGTCACGTTTTACCATATTAGAGTCACTTTGCACCCTATAAAAGTCACATACCACCATATATAGCAATTAACATGTGAACATCATATACATCCAATTTGACGTCCTTTTACAACCAATTAATGCCACTTTCATACAAGTTAATTTTGTTCCACATTTTGGCTCTCATCAACCATGTAAGTCATTTTTTACCATATTAAAGTCACTTTGCACCCGATAAGTGTCAATTTCCACCATATATATGTACAATTAACATGTTAACATCATATACATCCAATTTGACATCCTTTTACCACCTCTTAGTTTCACTTTCATACAAGTCAATTTTGTTCCACATTTTGGGTCTAATCAACCATGTAAGTCACGTTTCACCATATTAGAGTCACTTTGCACCCTATAAGAGTCACTTTCCACCAGATATTTGTACAACTAACATGATAACATCATATACATCCAATTTAATATCCTTCTACGACCTCTTAGTTCCACTTTCATACAAGTCAAATTTGACATCCTTTTACCACCTCTTATTACCACTTTCGTACAAGTCAATATTGTTCAACATTTTGGATCTAATCAACTATGTAAGTCACGTTTCACCATATTAGAGTCACTTTACACCCTATAAGAGTCACTTTCCACCATATATATAGCAATTTACATGTTAACTTCGTATAAATCCAATTTGACATACTTTTACCACCTATTAATGCCACTTTCGTACAAGTTAATTTGTTCCACATTTTTGCTCTATTCAACCATGTAAGTCATTTTTTACCATATTAAAGTCATTTTACACCCGATAAGTGTCAATTTCCACCATATATTTGTACAATTAACATGTTAAGATCATATACATCCAATTTGACATCCTTTTACCACATCTTAGTTTCACTTTCATACAAGTCAATTTTGTTCCACATTTTAATTCTAATAAACCATTTAAGTCACTTTCCACCATATTAGAGTCACTTTGCACCCTATAATAGTCACTTTACATCATATATTTGTACAACTAACATGATAACATCATATACATCCAATTTAACATCCTTTTACCACCTCTTAGTTCCACTTTCATACAAGTCAATATTGTTCCACATTTTGGTTCTAATCAACCATTTAAGTCACGTTTCACCATATTAGAGTCACTTTGCACCCTATAAGAGTCACTTACCACCATATATATAGCAATTAAAATGTGAACATCATATACATCCAATTTGACATCCTTTTACCACCTATTAATGCCACTTTCATACAAGTTAATTTTGTTCTACATTTTGGTTGTTCAACATTTTGGTTCTAATCAACCATGTAAGTCACGTTTCACCATATTAGAGTCACTTTGCACCCTTTAAGAGTCACTTTCCACCATATTAGAGTCACTTTGCACCCTATAAGAGTCACTCTCCACCGTATATACAAAAATTAACATGTTAACATCATATACATCCAATTTGACATCGTTTTACCATCTATTAATGCCACTTTCATACAAGTTAATTTTGTTCTACATTTTGGCTATAATCAACCATGTAAGTCACTTTTCACCATATTATAGTCACTTTGCACCCTATAAGAGTCACTTTCGACCATATTTTTGTACAATTAACATGCTAACAACATATACATCCAATTTGACATCCTTTTACCACCTCTTATTTTCACTTTCATACAAGTCAATATTTTTCCACATTTTTGGTTCTAATAAACCATTTAAGTCACGTTTTACCATATTAGAGTCACTTTGCACCCTATAAGAGTCACATACCACCATATATATAGCAATTAACATGTGAACATCATATACATCCAATTTGACATCCTTTTACCACCTATTAATGCCACTTTCATACAAGTTAATTTTATTCCACATTTTGGCTCTAATCAACCATGTAAGTCATTTTTTACCATATTAAAGTCACTTTGCACCCGATAAGTGTCAATTTCCACCATATATTTGTACAATTAACATGTTAACATCATATATATCCAATTTGACATCCTTTTACCACCTCTTAGTTTCACTTTCATACAAGTCAATTTTGTTCCACATTTTGGTTATAATAAACCATTTAAGTCACTTTCCACCATATTAGAGTCACTTTGCACCCTATAATAGTCACTTTCCACCAGATATTTTACAACTAACATGATAACATCATATACATCCAATTTAACATCCTTTTACCACCTCTTAGTTCCACTTTCATACAAGTCAAATTTGACATCCTTTTACCACCTCTTGTTTCCACTTTCGTACAAGTCAATATTGTTCAACATTTTGGATCTAATCAACTATGTAAGTCACGTTTCACCATATTAGAGTCACTTTGCACCCTATAAGAATCACTTTCCACCATATATATAACAATTAACATGTTAACATCATATAAATCCAATTTGACATACTTTTACCACCTATTAATGCCACTTTCATACAAGTTAATTTGTTCTACATTTTGGCTCTAATCAACCCTCTAAGTCATTTTTACCATATTAAAGTCATTTTGCACCCGATAAGTGTCAATTTCCACCATATATTTGTACAATTAACATGTTAAGATCATATACATCCAATTTGACATCCTTTTACCACATCTTAGTTTCACTTTCATACAAGTCAATTTTGTTCCACATTTTAATTCTAATAAACCATTTAAGTCACTTTCCACCATATTAGAGTCACTTTGCACCCTATAATAGTCACTTTACACCATATATTTGTACAACTAACATGATAACATCATATACATCCAATTTAACATCCTTTTACCACCTCTTAGTTCCACTTTCATACAAGTCAATATTGTTCCACATTTTGGTTCTAATCAACCATGTAAGTCACTTTTCACCAAAAATAGATTTCTTAGCCGCTAAGTAACTATAAAAACGATACAATTTGATACCAGATTTTGATAATTATCAAAACCGAGCTTCTTATAAAACACCCTATGAGAAAATAATGCAAAATATCCCGTCTCTCGAGAATACGGGTTTTATTGATTTACCGAAATGATTATCGTATTGAAAATTTTGCGCTGGGACGCGCACGGGTCAAACCGTACTCCGGATTGAAAAAGTTAAAATACGGAAAATGTCCAGAATTACCAGATTGGGTTAGAAAGGAGTTTTCGGAAGAGTTTCGGGTTATAAAAATGCAAAAACGGTTGAAGTTTGACGATTCCCGGCTTTATAAAATAATTTTGGTAATTACTCAGAAAATAATTAATAATTCGTAAATCATTATAAAATCATATTGTTAAGGATAAAAAACTAATATATATAATTGCTGTATTTAACACTAAGGAACGTGAGCTGCGAAGCTCGATTTGACTGCTCTTGTGTTTCGTGACTCAATCTGCCTTAACAAGATGCCTACGTACCTTGCTGATTGCCAAGGATCAAGTCAAAAAACGTAGTTCTGATTTGTGGGGTTAGACCCCTTATATAGATGATGAGAGTCCTTGAATTGGACTTGGTATAGGAGACTTGGTGGGCAAGTCTCATAATTAGAATGGACTTTGGAGTCCTAGATAGTAGGAAACTGATTCCTTATCCTTTTAGGTCCCCTTGAGGCCAATCTACAAGGATTTATATCCCCACTAGGACTTATCTTAATAGCTGTTTTCCTCCTTTATTTATTAATTACGAAATTAATAAATAATCAGGGCTTTTGGGCCTTCTTTGTTCCATCAGGCCTGATCTGGTCCATCAGGCCTGATCAATGTGTTGACCTTTTTGGTCTGAATGTCATACATCTTCTTATTGGGCTTAACAGCCCACACCTTGCAGTATTTAATCATACAATCAGGATTTATTTATCCCTATCATTTGTCCCCCAACTTTTGGGAAACATTGATTAGGTTTCGCAGAAGTTAAGTCTGTTCTTTCCCTTACAGGGTTTCGTTTTTGCGTAAAGTGTGGAGCGACCTACACATTTACAACGATTTTTCCTTTAATTCAGGAATTATCTTAATTTCCAGGAATTTTTCCCTAATTTTCTAGATTTTTCCCTTAATTTCTGGGCTTGTCCCTAATTTTCTGGGATTTATCCTTAATTTCTGGATTTTTCCCTAATTTTCTGGGATTTATCCTTAATTTCGGGATTTTTCCCTTATTTTCTGGGATTTATCCTTAATTTCTGGATTTTTACCTAATTTTCTGGGATTTATCCTTAATTTCTGGATTTTTCCCTTATTTTCTGCCTTAAAATTGATCAGGATGTATAAAAAATCGATCAGGATTCCTGACCGATTTCGATCAGGATCCTTATCGAACTAGCTCAGGAACTAACATTCTGGTCGACGGGATCTTCGATCAGGATCTATGCGGAATTGATCAGGATTCCTGATCGATTTCGATCAGGACTTTGATCGAACTGGCCTTCAAAGTGACACTCTAGTCGACTGAAACATGGGCTTAATCGACCAGAATTCCTGATCGATTTCGATCAGGATTCTGATCGAACTAGGTGGCTTTCTACCGTTCTGATCGAATGAAATATCGATCTGGATTCTCTTCTGCGTCGATCAGGACTCTGATCGATCTTAGTGGTTTTCTTCTTTCTTGCTCGAATGAGATATCGATCAGGATCCTTTTTGGGGTCGATCAGGACTCTGATCGAACTTAGGGGATTTCTTTCCTTCTGTTCGAATAAAGTATCGATTTGGATCCTGTTTGGCGTCAATCAGGACTCTGATCGAACTTAATAGGTTTCTTCCCTCTTGATCGATTGAAGTATCGATTAGGATTTTCTTCTTTGTCGATTAGGACTCTGATCGAACCATTTTAAAATTCTGGTCGATTTTCGACCCTTCATTTTCCACAGGAGCTTCTAGATTATTCCTGATATTTCTGGTAGATGGGCTTTTAGGTTGGGCCTGGCTAAATGGGCCTAGAAACGCCTCGTATTCCGAGCTTTTCGCCTATATAAGTGTAGTGTGAAGTGAGAATCCTCACTTCACTTCACATTTCTCATTTTCTCTCATAAATCTCTCTAGAGTTCTCCTTTTGAGAAGGCGATTTCCGGCGACCCCATCCACCGCAGCTCCACCTTTCTCAGGTTTTTCTGGGTTTCAAGCCTTCAATCGAAGCATATCAATGGCGGATCGTGACTTGGCTCGTTTGCAGAAGATGAATGTCTCTAAGAGAGGTACAAACATTCAAATTCAATCTCCATATACTTCCCTACTTGATATGATTAACTCGAGAGGTGATGAATATCCCTCTCTATCTGAGTTAGATTCGTATAACCATGGTAACACCTTTCATGAGTTAGATGGTAGGATAGAGTTCATGAACACCCTGTATAGACTTCCACCCCATCTTAGGATCACTCCAGCCGCCCCTGGGGATAGGACTTGTAATTGGGAGGGGGATACTTTGTTTACCTATCGAGGAGCCCTGACCGCGGGTCTTAGGTTCCCATTCCATGAATTTATTCCTCGCTTACTTGCCGATGTACAAATCGACCCTTGTCAACTCCCTCCTAACGCTTGGAGAAACATTATCTGTTTTATGGTCCTTTGTCTTAGAAACAATTTTCCTCTTTCCGTAGTTGTCTTTA
This sequence comes from Apium graveolens, assembly GCF_009905375.1. Taxonomy (NCBI): domain Eukaryota; kingdom Viridiplantae; phylum Streptophyta; class Magnoliopsida; order Apiales; family Apiaceae; genus Apium; species Apium graveolens. The sequence continues at coordinate 345,841 of NC_133655.1, read as the reverse complement.
GGAAAGTTTTCCAATTCTATAATAGCTCCATGAGTCAACCAGGTTGGATTTTAATTCGTCAAAGGCCCAAAATCCCTCATATCTTTGATAGTAATTCCATAGTTGAGAACAACCCCAAATGGAGGGACGAGTTTGTGAGGCTGACCTGGGCTGGGGGTGATTGGGCCACACTCTTCCGTTGGCCCTTTTGCAAAGTGTCAGATGGGAGTCCAGGTAGCATCAGATTATCTGATGAGGAGGAGGTGGCCTACCAAGCCTTAATTTCAGATGATGGGAAAACAGACACCTGGACCCTCTTAGAGGAGTTTTCCATGAAGAAAGTCGGTCTCTCTCAGGCCAGTGATAAGGGTAAATTTATAACTGGATAACCATTTTTCCTTCCCTTTAATTGTAACGTTTTATCTCTCCTGTAATTTAATATTCTTTCTATCTTTCTTTTTCAGCTTGTGAGGCCATCAATAATGTCAACAGGCCCAAGGAAGGGGAGTCAGGCCGTCAGAAGAGGGCCAAGCTAAACAGGGACCCCAGGAGCAAACCTGACGGTCCTTCTTTTCTTAAGCCCCACGTCCCGGTGGTCGAGCTGGGGGACGATGTGGATCCTCCACTTAAGGCACATTCCTTCAGGCCTAACTGGGGCTTCAGGAGGAGCGATACGGTGGTTGGATCCACCAAACATGCTAAGGATTGGTCGTACCATTCCATCACTCCCCACGACTTTACTGACATTGTTACGGGGAGTGATATCGAGACTATTGAGCTTCTGGGTTCTCAAGCCCAAGCTGCGGTAACTTTCTTTTTTCTCTTTTTCTTTGAATCCCAACTTTCTCGTATTTCAACGAACTTGTGCTAACTCATACATATTTCTTTGCAGAGTAATACCTACTTCCAGGCGGCCCTCCACCAGGCTAGGTCCTGCAAGGGTAACTCAGATGGGTTTGAGAAGGAGATGAAGAAATGGGAGGAGAGAGCCAAGGTCCTGGAAAAGAAGCTGGACACGAAGAAAGAGGAGCTGGCTAAGGCTCATTCCGAGCTGGTGAAACTTAGGAGCGATAAGGAAGCTCATTGATGACTACATGGATTCTGATAAGTTTAAGAATCTCATGGAGATTCATGATGAGGGTCTTTATTCCCTACAGTTTACTCAGGGATGGGATGCGGCCGTAAAGGCGGTTTCTGAGAAGCACCCGGGCTTAGTCGACCCTAAGGACTTTATAAGTCCCGAGCAGGCTGAGTCGGAGGACAGCATAGATGCCCTCTTTAACTCTCCTCAGCCAGATGATCGCATCTTGGATCCTAACACTGCTTCTCCTCCCGCTTCTCCTGCGAAGGATGCTGAAGGCGCTGATAAGGAGCAAGAGAATGAAGGCTCCGGCATGGAGGAGTAGTTTTTTTATTCTGTAATTTTATCCTTAACTTATGTCTGGACTTTTGTTTGTATTAAAACTTATTACCCTCCGGGGTTATTTTATATGCTACTTTATTCGCATCTCTCTCCTTTATTTTTCCGATACTTTAATATGCATTCAAACTTGGCCTAATGGGCCACACAAGTATTATCACAACTCAAACATCCATAGGTTGAGATAATTTCGAACTCTTCAATTTCAAGTCTGGTTTTCCAAAACCTTACATAATATGGGTTCGACCCTGATCAATAATAGCTAGAAAATAAAAATCCTACGCAAACAAAGCTTCAAGGTGCTTTTAAACCTACTTGTCACAATGACAAGTGAGAATCGTACTTCGACTATCTTACACGTAGTAAACCTTCAGGTTTTGTGCGTGCCAGGTTCTCGGGACTTCAAAACCATCCATAGTCTCCAGCTTGTAGGTTCCTCTACCCTGAACGCTCTTGACTTTGTACGGCCCTTCCCAATTTGGGGCAAGTTTCCCTTTCTATCCTACCCCAGAAGCTTCTATCTTCCTCAAGACTAGGTCACCTTGTTTAAAGAACCTTTCTTTAACCCTTAAGTTGTAGTAGAATGAAGCCTTCTTTTGATACTCTACTATCTTTGCATGTGCTTCATCTCGCACTTCATCGATTAAGTCTAGAGCCAACCTTTGTCCTTCCTCATTTTCCTCAGCATTGAAAGCCTGAATCCTTGGAGAGGATTGTGATATCTCCACCGGAACTACTGCTTCTTCCCCATACGCCAACATGAAGGGAGTTGCTCCTGTCGTGACTCTACAGGTAGTCCTATATGCCCATAATATGGGAAGTATCTCATCCACCCAATTATTTCTTGACTTCTCGATCCTCTTCTTTAGTCCATCCAGGATTATTCGATTTGCTACTTCTGCTTTCCCATTGGCTTGTGGGTGAGCCACGGAGGTGAACCGTAACTCAATTTCATTTTCTTCACAATACTTCTTGAATTCCTCGTTGTTAAACTGCGTTCCATTGTCGGTGACTAGGACACGGGGAATTCCATATTGGCACATAATGTTTTCCACAGGAATTGTGCAACCTGTTTAGTTGTAATTTTGGCCAAGGGTTTGGCTTCAATCCACTTAGTGAAATAATCAATGGCTACAATCAGGAACTTCCTTTGTGCCGTGGCCATAGGGAAAGGTCCTAGAATATCCATCCCCCACATAGCAAAGGGAATAGGCGAGTTGATAGATGTCATCATCTTGGGAGGTTGTCTAACAACAGGTGCATGCTTCTGACAGCGGTCGCACTTCTTCACATATTCTTTGGCATCAGCCATCATTTCCGGCCAATAAAAGCCTAGACGAGTTATCTTATGAGCCAAGGCCCTGCCCCCCAAGTGTTGTCCACAAATACCTTCATGCACTTCTTCAAGAGCCAAGCGTGCCTCATCGGGCCTGAGACACCTCAAGTAGGGAACCACGAAAGATCTTTTGTAAAGAATCCCATCTATCAAAGAGTACCTTAGTGCTCAAACAGTTAACTTTCGTGCTTCAGTTGCATCACTTGGCAACCAACCGATTTGAATATGAGCCTTGATAGGATCAATCCATGACGTCCCCAGGCCTATGGGAGCCACAAGCTTAACATCTATGCTTCGTGTCTTCAAAACACGGAAGTACACACTTCCCGAACTTTCTTTTATCTCAGATGAAGCAAACTTTGATAGCGCATCTGCCTTAGCATTTTCTTCCCTTGGAATGTGTTCAACATGACATTCATTAAATTGGGTCATCACAGCCCTTACTAGGCGGACATACTTAGCCATCGTATCATCCCTTGCCTCAAATTCTCCCTTTACCTAGGATATGATCAGCTTCGAGTCTCCCCGGACCTTTAAGTTTTTGACTCTAAGTGTCCCAGCTAGACCAAGGCCAGCTATAAGGGCTTCATATTCTGCCTCAATGTTTGTGGTTGGGAAGTCTAGCTTCATAGCATACTCAATTAAGAACCCATCAGGGCTTTGCAAAACCAATCCTGCTCCACTGGAGTTTGTTTTTGATGCTCCATCAAAATAGAGAACCCAATTTCTTTATCATCCTTCTCTTTGCCCCCATTATCGACTCCCTTGTCTTGAGGTATGGCATCTTCCTGCCCCCCGACTTCTTGGTTGGGTATGGTACATTCCACCACGAAGTCAGCTAGTGCCTGGGCTTTTATTGCCGTACGTGGCTTATACTTGAGATCGAACTCTCCCAGCTCTATCGCCCACTTAATCAATCTCCCACTTGCCTTGGGACTGTGAATGATATTTCTCAGGGGCTGATTTGTTAGCACCTCAATCTGGTGAGCCTGAAAATAAGGACGCAGCTTTCTCTAAGCCATTACCAAGGCTAAAGCGAATTTCTCAATATTTGAATAATTCAACTCAGCACCATGTAAAATTTTGCTGAAATAGTATACGGGTTTCTGAACTTTCAGTTCCTTCTTAACCAACACCGCGCTCAAGGCGCTCTCTGAAGCAGCCAAGTACAAGAATAAAACTTCATTCAAAGATGGTTTGGCCAACAACGGGGCCTGAGCCATATACTTCTTTAATTCTTCGAATGCCTTCTGGTTTTCCTCATTCCATACAAAGTCCTTGATGTTCTTTAGTGACTTGAAGAACAATAGGCACTTGTCTCCTGACTTGGAGACGAATCGTCCTAGCGCAGCAACCCTTCTGGTGAGTTTCTGAACATCCTTGACGGTTTTTGGTGGTTCCATGTCCAGGATCGCCTTTATTTTGTCGGGGTTAGCCTCAATTCCTCTCTTTGAGACCATCAATCCCAAGAATTTCCCAGATCCTACCCTGGAAGCACACTTCGTAGGATTCAACATCATCTTGTGGTACTTCAGGACCTCAAAAGCTTCCCTCAAATGGGTTATATGATCAGTCTTTGCTAGACTCTTGACTAACATGTCATCAACATAGACTTCCATAGTTTTCCCAATAAAGTCCTTAAAAATTTTATTCACCAACCTTTGATAGGTGGCTCCTGCATTCTTGAGACCAAACGCCATAACAAGATAACAATAAACACCAAAGTCAGTGATGAATGATACCTTTGGAATGTCATCCTTATGCATTTTGATCTGGTTGTATCCGCTAAATCCATCCATGAAACTCAGCATCTCATGCCCAGCAGTGGCATCAATCAAAGTATCAATCCTTGGCAGCGGAAAATAGTCTTTAGGGCATGCATCATTCAGATCGGTAAAGTCTATACACATCCTCCACTTTCTATTAGCTTTCCTTACCATTACGGGGTTTGCTAACCACTCCAGAAATTGGATCTCCTCAATGAAACCAGCCTCTAAGAGCTTTTCTACTTCCTGTTTTATAGCCTCTTGTCTTTCCGGGGCAAAATTTCTTTTCTTTTGTTTCACTGTCTTCCGGCTTGGATCCACGTTTAACCTGTGAGTAATCAATTCCGGGTCTATGCCTGGCATATCAGCTGCTGACCATGCAAACACATCACTATTTTCTTGCAAAAATTTTACCAACTTCCCTCTAAGGGGCTCCTCTAATGTGGCTCCAATGAAAGTCATCCTCTCGGGATTCTCGGGGTCTAAAGGAACCGAAACCAAGTCTTCTGCTGGCTTTCCTCTCTTCTCGTCATTTTCTCGGACATCCATATCTTCAATAGGAAGAACCTGCCCCCCGACTCCATCTGCCCTCAAAGAGGCCACATAACAACTTCTAACCATTTTTTGATCTCCTCTTTCTTCTCCAATCCCGTTTCGGGTGGGAAACTTCATAACTGAATGGTAGGAAGAGGGGACTACCTTAAAGGCATGTATCCCTGTTCTCCCCATGATAGCATTATAAGTTGAACTAGCCTTTACTACCACGAAATCCAACATCTGCGTTGCTTGTCTTGGTTCCGTACCTATGGTGGTTGGCAGTTTGATTATTCCTTCCACAGGACATTCTACTCCAGCAAATCCATATATCGGCATGTCGGTTGGTGTCAACTGGGAATCGTTATACCCCATCCTTAGAAAGGCGTCGTGCAGCAATATATCCACAGAAGCACCATTATCCATAAGAACCCTCTTAACCGGGCTATTTCCTATTATTGGTGTGATGACCAACGGGTCGTCATGAGGAAACTTTATGCCCTCTAGGTCAGAATCATCAAAAGTCAATGTTACTTCTGTCCTGGCCCTCTTCGGGGCTTCTCCAACAATATGCATAACCTCTCTAGTATATGCCTTTCTTGAATTTTTGGACAATCCAGCAGCAGTCGGACCTCCAAAGATCGTGTTTATCACAGGTCCTCGAGGGCGTCGTGGTCCTCCAAAAATTGCATTTATAACCGGCCCTCTAGGTTGGGGATTCCGCCCCTGATCGTCTTGGTCCCTCCTACGATCTTCAAAATTCTTCCTTCCACTATTATTTCTGTCCCCTCCATCTCCAGTATACTTGTTCAATCTTCCTTTTCGAATCAAAAACTCAATTTCATCTTTCAATTGCCTACACTCATCGGTGTCATGGCCAACATCCTTGTGAAACCTGCAATACTTGCTCTTATCTAGCTTGGCGGGATCAGCCTTCAAGGGCTTAGGCCAGCGAACATCTCTATCTTTCTCAATCTCCATCAAAATATGACTTCTAGGAGCATTCAGCTTAGCGTATTCAGTGAACTTTTGCCCAGGTCCTCCCTTCTTGGGGGTTGAATCAGGGTTTTGTTCGGTTCTAGGATATTTGTCCTTTGCAATATATTCTAGATCAGTTTTCCGCTTCTTGCCTCCAGTGGGCTCATTACTTACTACGGTCTTCCTCATACTTTCTTCAACCTTGATATACTTCCCTGCCCTCTCTTGGAGCTGCAACATGCTTTCAGGGGGACGTTTGGCCAAGGACATCTTGAAAAACTCGTCCCTAGTTCCTTGTTGCAGTGCTATCATGGCTACCTTATCATCAAGGTCCGGGACTTTTAAAGCCTCTTTTGTGAAACGATTCAGGTAATCTCTCAAGGATTCCTTAGCTCCCTGCACAATACTCATAAGAGATGCTGAACTTTTCTCATGGACTCTCCCGCTGATGAATTGCTTAATAAAAGCCTGACTTAACTCTCTGAACGATCCAATAGAGTTTGGGGGTAAGCGACTGTACCATCTTTGAGCCATACCCGACAGGGTTTGAGGGAAGGCCCGGCACTTAATAGCGTCATTCACGGGTTGCAGCAGCAGTGCATTAGAGAATGTCCTGACATGGTTAGCGGGGTCTCCGGTGCCATCATAGGCTTTGATAGTGGGCATCTTGAATTTCCTTGAGATATGGGCATTCATTATTTCTTCTGTGAAGGGTGGAGTTGGATCATCAGGATCTCCAAGGGGAAGGAGATTGCTTGGATCAGTTCTTGGGAAGATAGCCCTTCTTCGTACCGGACCATCTAGGTCTATGACAGGAGGAGGATTTCTTCCCCTAGGAGGTATCTGGGGTCTGGTGGCCTGGTGAGCTTCCAAGTCACGCCTCAGCCTTTGGATCTCAGCCTCATGAGCCCTTATCCTTTCCTGCACTTCCTGGGGATTCGCCCCTTGGGTGCTTCGAGGGCGTTGCCTTCCATCGACCATCGGCTCCTTGCCTGGACGTCTCCTTCTTGGGGCCACTTTATCATCCGAAGTTTCGGAATCTCTCTCAGTGTAAGGACCAGAAAATTCCCGATCCTCGGGAATAGGAGCCAAACCTCGTATATAAGGGGGCGATTGCCCTCGTGCTTCACTTCGCCCAGCATATCCACTTCCTCCCACCTCGGGGTAAAGAGGCATCCCATAAGGGGGGTTAGTAGTAACAACAGTTGAATATTCATACCCGACGGGCCGAGAATTCACAGGTATATGTACTTGTTGAACTTGAGGATTCGTACCTTGAATAGTCGGGGGAGTCGTCCCTTGTGGCTGAGGTTGAGTTGCCCCTATCTGGGTTTCCGCTTGAGTAGATGCATAAGTTGAGTGGGGAAGAATCTCCACGGTTGACGAAATCACCTGAGTTGTCCCTAATGGTGTTCCCTCCTCTAGAGCGCTAGTTGTTCTCCGTGTTCTCGCCATGGTTGTTGTTCACTTCCCACAGACGGCGCCAAATGTTATGGATAAAAAACTAATATATATAATTGCTGTATTTAACACTAAGGAACGTGAGCTGCGAAGCTCGATTTGACTGCTCTTGTGTTTCGTGACTCAATCTGCCTTAACAAGATGCCTACGTACCTTGCTGATTGCCAAGGATCAAGGCAAAAAACGTAGTTCTGATTTGTGGGGTTAGACCCCTTATATAGATGTTGAGAGTCCTTAAATTGGACTTGGTATAAGAGACTTGGTGGGCAAGTCTCATAATTAGAATGGACTTTGGAGTCCTAGATAGTAGGAAACTGATTCCTTATCCTTTTAGGTCCCCTTGAGGCCAATCTACAAGGATTTATATCCCCACTAGGACTTATCTTAATAGCTGTTTTCCTCCTTTATTTATTAATTACGAAATTAATAAATAATCAGGGCTTTTGGGCCTTCTTTGTTCCATCAGGCCTGATCTGGTCCATCAGGCCTGATCAATGTGTTGACCTTTTTGGTCTGAATGTCATACATCTTCTTATTGGGCTTAACAGCCCATACCTTGCAATATTTAATCATACAATCAGAATTTATTTATCCCTATCACATATAACAGTCCAAAAATTACCAGAAAAATATTACAATTATCTATATTTTATTCTGGACATATAAAAATTCAAATACTCAAATAATATCACGTATAAACACCCAAACATCAATTCCAATTATCAGATAATTTACTAAAATTCACATAAAATCACATAAATAATTCCAAATAATTATAAAAATAATATCTGAAAATATGAGATATTACAATTAACATGCTAACATCATATACATCCAATTTGACATCCTTTTACCACCTCTTAGTTCCCCTTTCATACAAGTCAATATTGTTCCACATTTTGGTTCTAATCAACCATTTAAGTCACGTTTCACCATATTAGAGTCACTTTGCACCCTATAAGAGTTACTTACCACCATATATATAGCAATTAACATGTGAACATCATATACATCCAATTTGACATCCTTTTACCACCTATTAATTCCACTTTCATACAAGTTAATTTTGTTCCACATTTTGGTTGTTCAACATTTTGGTTCTAATCAACCATGTAAGTCGCATTTCAGCATATTAGAGTCACTTTGCACCCTATAAGAGTCACTTTCCACCGTATATACAACAATTAACTTGTTAACATTATATACATCCCATTTGACATCGTTTTACCATCTATTAATGCCACTTTCATACAAGTTAATTTTGTTCTACATTTTGGCTCTAATCAACCATGTAAGTTACTTTTCACCATATTAGAGTCACTTTGCACCCTATAAGAGTCACTTTCCACCATATTTTTGTACAATTAACATGCTAACAACATATACATCCAATTTGACATCCTTTTACCACCTCTTATTTTCACTTTCATACAAGTCAATATTGTTCCACATTTTTGGTTATAATAAACCATTTAAGTCACGTTTTACCATATTAGAGTCACTTTGCACCCTATAAAAGTCACATACCACCATATATATAGCAATTAACATGTGAACATCATATACATCCAATTTGACGTCCTTTTACAACCAATTAATGCCACTTTCATACAAGTTAATTTTGTTCCACATTTTGGCTCTCATCAACCATGTAAGTCATTTTTTACCATATTAAAGTCACTTTGCACCCGATAAGTGTCAATTTCCACCATATATATGTACAATTAACATGTTAACATCATATACATCCAATTTGACATCCTTTTACCACCTCTTAGTTTCACTTTCATACAAGTCAATTTTGTTCCACATTTTGGGTCTAATCAACCATGTAAGTCACGTTTCACCATATTAGAGTCACTTTGCACCCTATAAGAGTCACTTTCCACCAGATATTTGTACAACTAACATGATAACATCATATACATCCAATTTAATATCCTTCTACGACCTCTTAGTTCCACTTTCATACAAGTCAAATTTGACATCCTTTTACCACCTCTTATTACCACTTTCGTACAAGTCAATATTGTTCAACATTTTGGATCTAATCAACTATGTAAGTCACGTTTCACCATATTAGAGTCACTTTACACCCTATAAGAGTCACTTTCCACCATATATATAGCAATTTACATGTTAACTTCATATAAATCCAATTTGACATACTTTTACCACCTATTAATGCCACTTTCGTACAAGTTAATTTGTTCCACATTTTTGCTCTATTCAACCATGTAAGTCATTTTTTACCATATTAAAGTCATTTTACACCCGATAAGTGTCAATTTCCACCATATATTTGTACAATTAACATGTTAAGATCATATACATCCAATTTGACATCCTTTTACCACATCTTAGTTTCACTTTCATACAAGTCAATTTTGTTCCACATTTTAATTCTAATAAACCATTTAAGTCACTTTCCACCATATTAGAGTCACTTTGCACCCTATAATAGTCACTTTACATCATATATTTGTACAACTAACATGATAACATCATATACATCCAATTTAACATCCTTTTACCACCTCTTAGTTCCACTTTCATACAAGTCAATATTGTTCCACATTTTGGTTCTAATCAACCATTTAAGTCACGTTTCACCATATTAGAGTCACTTTGCACCCTATAAGAGTCACTTACCACCATATATATAGCAATTAAAATGTGAACATCATATACATCCAATTTGACATCCTTTTACCACCTATTAATGCCACTTTCATACAAGTTAATTTTGTTCTACATTTTGGTTGTTCAACATTTTGGTTCTAATCAACCATGTAAGTCACGTTTCACCATATTAGAGTCACTTTGCACCCTTTAAGAGTCACTTTCCACCATATTAGAGTCACTTTGCACCCTATAAGAGTCACTCTCCACCGTATATACAAAAATTAACATGTTAACATCATATACATCCAATTTGACATCGTTTTACCATCTATTAATGCCACTTTCATACAAGTTAATTTTGTTCTACATTTTGGCTATAATCAACCATGTAAGTCACTTTTCACCATATTATAGTCACTTTGCACCCTATAAGAGTCACTTTCGACCATATTTTTGTACAATTAACATGCTAACAACATATACATCCAATTTGACATCCTTTTACCACCTCTTATTTTCACTTTCATACAAGTCAATATTTTTCCACATTTTTGGTTCTAATAAACCATTTAAGTCACGTTTTACCATATTAGAGTCACTTTGCACCCTATAAGAGTCACATACCACCATATATATAGCAATTAACATGTGAACATCATATACATCCAATTTGACATCCTTTTACCACCTATTAATGCCACTTTCATACAAGTTAATTTTGTTCCACATTTTGGCTCTAATCAACCATGTAAGTCATTTTTTACCATATTAAAGTCACTTTGCACCCGATAAGTGTCAATTTCCACCATATATTTGTACAATTAACATGTTAACATCATATATATCCAATTTGACATCCTTTTACCACCTCTTAGTTTCACTTTCATACAAGTCAATTTTGTTCCACATTTTGGTTATAATAAACCATTTAAGTCACTTTCCACCATATTAGAGTCACTTTGCACCCTATAATAGTCACTTTCCACCAGATATTTTACAACTAACATGATAACATCATATACATCCAATTTAACATCCTTTTACCACCTCTTAGTTCCACTTTCATACAAGTCAAATTTGACATCCTTTTACCACCTCTTGTTTCCACTTTCGTACAAGTCAATATTGTTCAACATTTTGGATCTAATCAACTATGTAAGTCACGTTTCACCATATTAGAGTCACTTTGCACCCTATAAGAATCACTTTCCACCATATATATAACAATTAACATGTTAACATCATATAAATCCAATTTGACATACTTTTACCACCTATTAATGCCACTTTCATACAAGTTAATTTGTTCTACATTTTGGCTCTAATCAACCCTCTAAGTCATTTTTACCATATTAAAGTCATTTTGCACCCGATAAGTGTCAATTTCCACCATATATTTGTACAATTAACATGTTAAGATCATATACATCCAATTTGACATCCTTTTACCACATCTTAGTTTCACTTTCATACAAGTCAATTTTGTTCCACATTTTAATTCTAATAAACCATTTAAGTCACTTTCCACCATATTAGAGTCACTTTGCACCCTATAATAGTCACTTTACACCATATATTTGTACAACTAACATGATAACATCATATACATCCAATTTAACATCCTTTTACCACCTCTTAGTTCCACTTTCATACAAGTCAATATTGTTCCACATTTTGGTTCTAATCAACCATGTAAGTCACTTTTCACCAAAAATAGATTTCTTAGCCGCTAAGTAACTATAAAAACGATACAATTTGATACCAGATTTTGATAATTATCAAAACCGAGCTTCTTATAAAACACCCTATGAGAAAATAATGCAAAATATCCCGTCTCTCGAGAATACGGGTTTTATTGATTTACCGAAATGATTATCGTATTGAAAATTTTGCGCTGGGACGCGCACGGGTCAAACCGTACTCCGGATTGAAAAAGTTAAAATACGGAAAATGTCCAGAATTACCAGATTGGGTTAGAAAGGAGTTTTCGGAAGAGTTTCGGGTTATAAAAATGCAAAAACGGTTGAAGTTTGACGATTCCCGGCTTTATAAAATAATTTTGGTAATTACTCAAAAAATAATTAATAATTCGTAAATCATTATAAAATCATATAACAGTCCAAAAATACCAGAAAAATATTACAATTATCTATATTTTATTCTGGACATATAAAAATTCAAATACTCAAATAATATCACGTATAAACACCCAAACATCAATTCCAATTATCAGATAATTTACTAAAATTCACATAAAATCACATAAATAATTCCAAATAATTATAAAAATAATATCTGAAAATATGGGATATTACAATTAACATGCTAACATCATATACATCCAATTTGACATCCTTTTACCACCTCTTAGTTCCCCTTTCATACAAGTCAATATTGTTCCATATTTTGGTTCTAATCAACCTTTTAAGTCACGTTTCACCATATTAGAGTTACTTTGCACCCTATAAGAGTCAGTTACCACCATATATATAGCAATTAACATGTGAACATCGTATACATCCAATTTGACATCCTTTTACCACCTATTAATTCCACTTTCATACAAGTTAATTTTGTTCCACATTTTGGTTGTTCAACATTTTGGTTCTAATCAACCATGTAAGTCACATTTCACCATATTAGAGTCACTTTGCACCCTATAAGAGTCACTTTCCACCGTATATACAACAATTAACTTGTTAACATTATATACATCCCATTTGACATCGTTTTACCATCTATTAATGCCACTTTCATACAAGTTAATTTTGTTCTACATTTTGGCTCTAATCAACCATGTAAGTCACTTTTCACCATATTAGAGTCAGTTTGCACCCTATAAGAGTCACTTTCCACCATATTTTTGTACAATTAACATGCTAACAACATATACATCCAATTTGACATCCTTTTACCAGCTCTTATTTTTACTTTCATACAAGTCAATATTGTTCCACATTTTTGGTTCTAATAAACCATTTAAGTCACGTTTTACCATATTAGAGTCACTTTGCACCCTATAAAAGTCACATACCACCATATATATAGCAATTAACATGTGAACATCATATACATCCAATTTGACGTCCTTTTACAACCTATTAATGCCACTTTCATACAAGTAAATTTTGTTCCACATTTTGGCTCTAATCAACCATGTAAGTCATTTTTTACCATATTAAAGTCACTTTGCACACGATAAGTGTCAATTTCCACCATATATTTGTACAATAAACATGTTAACAACATATACATCAAATTTGACATCCATCTACCACCTCTTAGTTTCACTTTCATACAAGTCAATTTTGTTCCACATTTTGGTTCTAATAAATCATTTAAGTCACTTTTCACCATATTAGAGTCACTTTGCACCGTATAAGAGTCACTTTACACCATATATACAACAATTAATATGTTAACATCATATACATCCAATTTGACATCCCGTTACCACCTATTAATGCCACTTTCATACAAGTTAATTTTGTTCCACATTTTGGCTCTAATCAACCATGTATGTCATTTTTCACCATATAAGAGTCACTTTGCACCCTATAAATGTCATTTTCCACCATATATTTGTACAATCATCATGCTAACATCATATACATCCAATTTGACATCCTTTTACCACCTCTTAGTTCAACTTTCATACAAGTCAATATTGTTCCACATTTTCGGTCTAATCAACCATGTAAGTCGGGTTTCACCATATTAGAGTCACTTTGCACCCTATAAGAGTCACTTTCCACCGTATATACAACAATTAACATGTTAACATCATATACATCCAATTTGACATCTTTTTACCATCTATTAATGCCACTTTCATACAAGTTAATTTTGTTCTACATTTTGGCTCTAATCAACCATGTAAGGCATTTTTCATCATATTAGAGTCACTTTGCACCCTATAAGAGTCACTTTCCACAATATATTTGTACAATTAACATGCTAACATCATATACATCCAATTTAACATCCTTATACCACCTTTTAGTTCCACTTTCATACAAGTCAATATTGTTCCACATATTGGTTCTAATCAACCATGTAAGTCACTTTTCACCATATTAGAGTCACTTTGCACCCTATAAGAGTCACTTTACACCATATATACAACAATTAATATGTTAACATCATATACATCGAATTTGACATCCTTTTACCACCTGTTAATGCCACTTTCATACAAGTTAATTTTGTTCCACATTTCGGCTCTAATCAACCATGTAAGTCACTTTTCACCATATTAGAGTCAATTTGCACCGTATAAGAGTCACTTTCCACCGTTTATACAACAATTAACATGTTAACATCATATACATCCAATTTGACATCGTTTTACCATCTATTAATGCCACTTTCGTACAAGTTAATTTTGTTCTACATTTTGGCTCTAATCAACCATGAAAGTCACGTTTCACCATATTAGAGTCACTTTGCACCCTATAATAGTCACTTTCCACCATATATTTACACAATTAACATGCTAACATCATATACATCCAATTTGACATCCGTTTACCACCTCTTAGTTCCACTTTCATACAAGTCAATATTGTTCCACATTTTGGTTCTAATCAACCATTTAAGTCACGTTTCACCATATTAGAGTCACCTTGCACCCTATAAGAGTCACTTACCACCATATATATAGCAATTAACATGTGAACATCATATACATCCAATTTGACATCCTTTTACCACCTATTAATGCCATTTTCATACAAGTTAATTTTGTTCCACATTTTGGTTGTTCAACATTTTGGTTCTAATCAACCATGTAAGTCATGTTTCACCATATTAGAGTCACTTTGCACCCTATAAGAGTCACTTTCCACCATATTAGAGTCATTTTTCACCCTATAAGAGTCACTCTCCACCGTATATATAAAAATTAACATGTTAACATCATATACATCCAATTTGACATCGTTTTACCATCTATTAATGCCACTTTCATACAAGTTAATTTTGTTCTACATTTTGGCTCTAATCAATCATGTAAGTCACTTTTCACCATATTAGAGTCACTTTGCACCCTATAAGAGTCACTTTGCACCCTATAAGAGTCACTTTCCACCATATTTTTGTACAATTAACATGCTAACAACATATACATCCAATTTGACATCCTTTTACCCCATCTTATTTTCACTTTCATACAAGTCAATATTTTTCCACATTTTTGGTTCTAATAAACCATTTAAGTCACGTTTTACCATATTAGAGTCACTTTGCACCCTATAAGAGTCACATACTACCATATATATAGCAATTAACATGTGAACATCATATACATCCAATTTGATATCCTTTTACCACCTATTAATGCCACTTTCATACAAGTTAATTTTGTTCCACATTTTGGCTCTAATCAACCATGTAAGTCATTTTTTACCATATTAAAGTTACTTTGCACCCGATAAGTGTCAATTTCCACCATATATTTGTACAATTAACATGTTAACATCATATACATCCAATTTGACATCCTTTTACCACCTCTTAGTTTCACTTTCATACAAGTCAATTTTGTTCGACATTTTGGTTCTAATAAACCATTTAAGTCACTTTCCACCATATTAGAGTCACTTTGCACCCTATAATAGTCACTTTCCACCAGATATTTGTACAACTAACATGATAACATCGTATACATCCAATTTAACATCCTTTTACCACCTCTAAGTTCCACTTTCATACAAGTCAAATTTGACATCCTTTTACCACCTCTTATTTCCACTTTCGTACAAGTCAATATTGTTCAACATTTTGGATCTAATCAACTATGTAAGTTACGTTTCACCATATTAGAGTCACTTTACACCCTATAAGAGTCACTTTCCACCATATATATAGCAATTAACATGTTAACATCATATAAATCCAATTTGACATACTTTTACCACCTATTAATGCCACTTTCATACAAGTTATTTTGTTCCACATTTTGGCTCTAATCAACCATGTAAGTCATTTTTTACCATATTAAAGTCATTTTGCACCCGATAAGTGTCAATTTCCACTATATATTTGTACAATTAACATGTTAAGATCATATACATCCAATTTGACATCCTTTTACCACATCTTAGTTTCACTTTCATACAAGTCAATTTTGTTCCACATTTTAATTCTAATAAACCATTTAAGTCACTTTCCACCATATTAGAGTCACTTTGCACCCTATAATAGTCACTTTACACCATATATTTGTACAACTAACATGATAACATCATATACATCCAATTTAACATTCTTTTACCACCTCTTAGTTCCACTTTTATACAAGTCAATATTGTTCCACATTTTGGTTCTAATCAATCATGAAAGTCATTTTTCACCATATAAGAGTCACTTTGCACCCTATAAATGTCATTTTCCACCATATATTTGTACAATTAATATGCTAACATTATATAAATCCAATTTGACATCCTTTTACCACCTCTTAGTTCCATTTTCATACAAGTCAATATTGTTCCACATTTTGGGTCTAATCA
Source organism: Apium graveolens (assembly GCF_009905375.1). NCBI lineage: Eukaryota > Viridiplantae > Streptophyta > Magnoliopsida > Apiales > Apiaceae > Apium > Apium graveolens. The sequence continues at coordinate 329,230 of NC_133655.1, read as the reverse complement.
ACCATGTAAGTCGCGTTTCACCATATTAGAGTCACTTTGCACCCTATAAGAGTCACTTTCCACCTTATATACAACAATTAACATGTTAACATCATATACATCCAATTTGACATCCTTTTACCATCTATTAATTCCACTTTCATACAAGTTAATTTTGTTCTACATTTTGGCTGTAATCAACCATTTAAGTCACTTTTCACCATATTAGAATCACTTTGCACCATATAAGAGTCACTTTACACTATATATTTGTACAATTAACATGCTAACATAATATACATCCAATTTGTCATCCTTTTACCACCTCTTAGTTCCACTTTCATACAAGTTAATTTTGTTCTATATTTTGGCTCCAATCAACCATGTAAGTCACTTTTCACCATATTAGAGTCACTTTGCACCCTATAAGATTCACTTTCCACCATATATTTGTACAATTAACATGCTAACAACATATACATCCAATTTGACATCCTTTTACCACCTCTTATTTCCACTTTAATACAAGTCAATATTGTTCCACATTTTTGGTTCTAATAAACCATTTAAGTCACGTTTCACCATATGAGAGTCACTTTGCACCCTATAAAAGTCACATACCACCATATATATAGCAATTAAAATGTGAACATCATATACATCAAATTTGACATCCTTTTACCACCTATTAATGCCACTTTCATACAAGTTAATTTTGTTCCCCATTTTGGCTCTAATCAACCATGTAAGTCACTTTTCACCATATTAGAGTCACTTTGCACCTTATAAAAGTCACTTTCCACCATATATTTGTACATTTAACATGTTAACATTTAATTTGACATCCTTTTACCACCTCTTAGTTCCACTTTCATACAAGTCAATATTGTTCAACATTTTGGATCTAATCAACCATGTAAGTCACGTTTCACCATATTAGAGTCACTTTGCACCTTATAAGAGTCACTTTCCACCGTATATACAATAATTAACATGTTAACATCATATACATCCAATTTGACATCCTTTTACCATCTATTAATGCCACTTTAATACAAGTTAATTTTGTTCTACATTTTGGCTCTAATCAACCATGTAAGTCACTTTTCACCATATTAGAGTCATTTTGCACCCTATAAGAGTCACTTTCCACCATATATTTGTACAATTAACATGCTAACAACATATACGTCCAATTTGACATTCTTTTACCACCTCTTATTTCCACTTTCATACAAGTCAATATTGTTCCACATTTTTTATTCTAATAAACCATTTAAGTCACGTTTCTCCATATTAGAGTCACTTTGCACCCTATAAGAGTCAGATACCACCATGTATATAGCAATTAACATGTGAACATCATATACATCCAATTTGACTTCCTTTTACCACCTATTAATGCCACTTTCATACAAGTTAATTTTGTTCCACATTTTGGCTCTAATCAACCATGTAAGTCACTTTTCACCATATTAGAGTCACTTCGCAACTTATAAGAGTCACTTTCCACCATATATTTGTACATTTAACATGTTAACATTAAATTTGACATCCTTTTACCACCTCTTAGTTCCACTTTCATACAAGTCAATATTGTTCAATATTTTGGATCTAATCAACCATGTAAGTCACGTTTCACCATATTAGAGTCACTTTGCATCCTATAAGAGTCACTTTCCACCATATATATAGCAATTAACATGATAACATCTTATAAATCTAATTTGACATACTTTTACCACCTACTAATGCCACTTTCATACAAGTTAATTTGTTCCACATTTTGGCTCTAATCAACCATGTAAGTCATTTTTTACCATATTAAAGTCATTTTGCACCCAATAAGTGTCAATTTCCACCATATATTTGTACAATTAACATGTTAACATCATATACATCCAATTTGACATCCTTTTACCGCCTCTTAGTTTCACTTCCATACAAGTCAATTTTGTTCCACATTTTGGTTCTAATAAATCATTTAAGTCACTTTCCACAATATTAGAGTCACTTTGCACCCTATAATAGTTACTTTCCACCATATATTTGTACAACTAACATGATAACATCATATACATCCAATTTAACATCCTTTTACCACCTCTTAGTTCCACTTTTATACAAGTCAATATTGTTCCATATTTTGGTTTTAATCAACCATGTAAGTCACTTTTCACCATATTAGAGTCACTTTGCACCCTATAAAAGTCACTTTACACCATATATACAACAATAATATGTTAACATCATATACATCAAATTTGACATCCTTTTTCCACCTATTAATGCCACTTTCATACAAGTTAATTTTGTTCCACATTTTAGCTCTAATCAATCATGTAAATTATTTTTTACCATATAAGAGTCACTTTGCACCCTATAAATGTCATTTTCCACCATATATTTGTACAATTAACATGCTAACATCATATACATCCAATTTGACATCCTTTTACCACCTCTTAGTTCCACTTTCATACAAGTCAATATTGTTCAACATTTTGGGTCTAATCAACCATGTAAGTCGTGTTTCACCATATTAGAGTCATTTTGCACCCTAAAAGAGTCACTTTCCACCGTATATACAACAATTAACATGTTAACATCATATACATCCAATTTGACCTCCTTTTACCTTCTATTAATGCCACTTTCATACAGGTTAATTTTGTTCTACATTTTGGCTCTAATCAATCATGTAAGTCATTTTTCACCATATAAGAGTCACTTTGCACCCTATAAATGTTATTTTCCATCATATATTTATACAATTAACATGCTAACATCATATACATCCAATTTGACATCCTTTTACCACCTCTTAGTTCCACTTTCATACAAGTCAATATTGTTCCACATTTTGGGTCTAATCAACCATGTAAGTCGCTTTTTACCATATTAGAGTCACTTTGCATCCTATAATAGTCACTTTCCACCGTATATACAACAATTAATATGTTAACATCATATGCATCTAATTTGACCTCCTTTTACCATCTATTAATGCCACTTTCATACAAGTTAATTTTGTTCCACATTTTTGTTCTAATAAACCATTTAAGTCACTTTTCACCATATTAGAGTCACTTTGCACCCTATAAGAGTCACTTTACACTATATATTTATACAATTAACATGCTAACATCATATACATCCAATTTGTTATCCTTTTACCACCTCTTAGTTCCACTTTCATACAAGTCAATATTGTTCCACATTTTGGTTATAATCAACCATTTAATTCACGTTTCACCATGTTAGAGTCACTTTGCACCCTATGTGTACCACCATATATATAGCAATTAACATGTGAACATCATATACATCCAATTTGACATCCTTTTACCACCTATTAATTGTATGATTTTATCTATCAAGGAAGCATGGTAAAACATTTTTATTGATATAAAATCCATATAATATGCATACAGATCGTAAATTAAATCGAGGGATCGTTTTTAACCTTTAAAAGTGATCCAAGAACCACGAGCGGAGGTCCCTAGCAGCTGCTCCTCAAGTGTGAAGCACTCCACCGGTATCCACCAAGAAATCGATATAATGAAGGAGGAGGAGGTGGAGAGAATTAAGGTTTTTGTAAATTTTTAGGTTTTTGTAAATTTTTAGGTTGAGGCAAAAATAGGGTTTATAATAGTATATTTATAGGCAAAATTTTCAGCTGAAAATTTTCCCATAAAATATTATTATTATTAACCCTTTATTATTCTCACTAATAATTAAAACACCTTTTAATTATTAATCATTTTTCTAAACACTTTTAGAAATAATTCTCTCACTTGATTTAATTTCCAAAAATTAAATTCTTAATTAATAATATTAAAAACTTTTTCTTAATTTAATTTATAATCAATTAAATCTCATTTTATCAATTATTAAATTTTCCAATTAATTATTTATTTCATAAATAAATAATTATCAGCCATTATTAATTAATTCCTCCACCATTAAATCATTCTCTTTTATGGTGTGACCCTGTAGGTTCAATATTATGCCGGTAGTAGAAATAAATAATAATAAAACTATTTTATCATTATTTATATAAATTCTCTAGTTCATTAAATATGATTAATTAATTAATCATATTTATTCTACATCGTGAGAGATACTTCTCAGCATATCGCGACTATCCGGATAATATGAATTCACTGCTTAGAATACCAAGAACCTATTCAGTGAGTAGTTACCATATAATCAATTCCTTCTACCCTGCAATGTCACGATTAAATACAAGGCATGGAACTTGTGTCAAGCCTATCTTATTTAATCACTTGCTTTCCCATAATGTAAATTAGAAACTCCTTTCTAATTTCATTCACTCTGGCCAGAGATTCCTGAACTAGCATAAGTGGATCAGCATTGAACATTCTCTTCCTTCACTAGAAGGGGTAGATCCTCTATTGATCATACACTATCTTCGTGTACAAATTCCTATACCCAGTAGAGCCCTTATAATTGTCCCTGGAGACTAAGAACTAAACCAAAACATAGTTCAGTGTACACAAGATGACTATGATGACCTCAAGTCTAAGGATACTTGTACAACTATCATTATGTGAACAACTGCTGACACGTGAGTGAACTGTTAGTGTATACTGAAAATATTTATTTGAAGTATGTACATTTATTTCTGGCCAGTTTATTTGAGAATCATTTGAATGTTTACATGTTGTCTAATATTATATATTGTGAACAATCTAGTATCAAATGGGATACAGAATATTAGATTGTTAAATACGGTTATATAATATAATAAGGTTCACAGCACAGGTGGTGTTGGACAATCCACTGGTATGGCTGTAGTATTATTTAGATTAGTTTATATTGACTAATAAATAATACTAGTATACTTTGTGTATATTGAACATGATCAAATTTAGAATTGTTCCCTTAATACTGATTAAGAAGGAGAACTAAGATTCTATGTTATTATTAATGCTTAGGTTCTTAATCCGGAAATAGTAATTGACACGTGTATATTATTTACATGCTTTGATTTATATATGAAATAATTCTTTTGAATTATATCATTATATTTTGGGTGATGGAATTATATACATGGTGGATATTATTTATTGAAGGAATCCATGTCCTGATTATATTCGGGTTAATGATGTCCCCTTGAAATCTCAAAAAGATTTAATTATGTGGAACCCTGCAGGTGGAATTTATTCTGGCATAATTAAATAAAGGTTGAGTGGATGATCAAGGATAAAAGATATTAATTAAATAAATTATCAGTAATTTATTTAATTAATGGACATATGATATTTTAAACATGGGGAATTTAATAAGCAAATAATATTGGAACCGAATTAATTAAATTACGGTATTAGGAAAGGTAGTGCAAATATTAATTCTTCAGTGGATTGAATTAATATTTAATTACATTGGGCTAGGCTCAAGATGTAATTAGAAGGCCCAACCTAATTATACATGGTCCCTATTGTAGCCTATATATATTCTTATTCTCTTCTTGCTTGGAAGTGTGTGAAAACATATTGTAGCCACCAAGGAGCAAGAAGAGAGGATAACTTGAGAAGACGGAGGCCACACTTCGCTCAAGGGAATTTGGGAATACAATAGAAGAGCGTGGAATCAACCATTAACAAGGTAATCCTTTTTTCGTAATCTTTATCGTAAAACGTAGTAACACCTTAAGTCCGTGGTTCCCAACAATTGGTATCAAGAGCCTGGTAATGGGTTCTACGTTTTATGATATAATGTCCATGTCGTAATTATATATGCGCGTATATAGTGTTTTGCTTGTATTGGTTTAGATGCAGGTTGTTAATCCACTATTATGGCCATGTATATTTTAATTATGTGTTTGGATCCCACGTGGTTTAATCGTGGTTAATTTTTGTTTTGGTTTCCACGTGGTTTAATCGTGGTTGTAATTTACACGAGGGTTGATCGTGTTAGAATAGATTTTACAAAATTAGTTTTGTATTAGATCTATTTTTTTTGTAATTGTTCCGGGTATTTTGTAATAGTTATGTGCGATCGGAAATCAATTCCGGTAGTTTTTTGTTCCGCTGTGCGATTACAAGGGGCTGATGTTGATGTTTGGATCGAACAAAATCAAAACAAAACTCACTGAAAAGCAACAGGCGCGCGGGCTGCGGCCGCTGCGGCAGCTGGGACTGCTGGGGCTGCTGCGGCAGCTGGGAATGCTGGGGCTGCTGGGGCTGCTGGGGCTGCTGGGGGCGTCGGGGCGCGCTTGGGGCAGATTTTTTTTGAGAGCTGGATTTTTTTTTCAAGGGCCATAATAGTGGAAAATTTATTTTAATTTTTTTCATTAAATTTTAATTATTGCTTTAATTTATTGATTATGCGTGCCGTTAATTATGTGTGTAATTCTTTTAAAATTGCATGTTTAACTTAATTAGGACGACGTGGACATAAAATTTATTTATTGCTTTAATTAAATGTTATATGTTGCTAAAATTATGTGTGTATTTTGAATGCATGATTAGACATAATTATAACAACATAGGGCCCCATTTAATTTTAAAATTCCTCAATTTTAATAAAAAAAATTCTATGTGGGAGAGGGAATTAATATGAAATTAAATCCCATGGTCTCCATTATTGGTTGTAGGTAATTTAACATAAAGACGAATATAAATTATATATACGTCACCCATCGTGGTATGTAATTTGTGGTGTCTAGAATGTTATAGAAATTACTAGAACAAACTTCATAAATTAATAAATTTTGAAAGGAATAAATACGGATTTTCTTTATTTCTGATTTGGGGCGATTTTGTCAAAAACGGGTTCATCGAACTTGTAAGGCTGTGGGTTTTAAGCGAGACCGATGTGACTCCTCCACTACCTGGAAATCAAACCATTGATGAATATTGAATTGAAGTATTCTATTCAAGGCAAAATTACGAATATTGGAAGGTATACATGCCACCCATCGTGGCGTACCAAGTTCCATAGATTTCGAATAATTTAAGATTTGATGATGGTATACACTTAGCTATGAAAAATAATATAGTCCACCCCAACGTGGCATATTGTTTAGTAATAGGACCGAAGTAACATTCAAACAAAATTAGGTGGTATATATGTCACACATCGTGGCGTACCAGAAGCTTATGGTGTTTAGATGTTAGTGCATTAAATTTTAATAATTTAGATCTTAATAATTAATGCACCCTTATTTATGTGATGTTTTTATGCATGATTCTCAGGATAAAATGGGCTTTAATCCACTATTCACCATACTTAAGGATAACAAACTTACCGGACCTAACTATATTGAATGGAAACAAAATTTGGACATTGTGTTGACTGCTGAGGAGTACAAGTTTTGCACTTATGAACCCAAGCCTGAACAGCCTGCTGCTGATGCTCCTGAAGATGAGAAAGAGTATTATAAACGGTGGATTAAGGCTGATGAGATGTCGCGATGTTACATTCTGGCAGCAATGTCGGGTGTTTTGCAGCATCAGCATCAGTCTATGGCCACTGCTTCAGATATGCTCTTTAATCTCAAGGAACTTTTTGGAGATCAGAATAGGGCTGCTAGGCAAGTAGCCATGAAGGCTTTAATGAACACTCAGATGGCTGAAGGCACACCTGTAAGGGATCATGTTCTCAAGATGATGTCGCATCTGAATGAGATAGAGATCCTTGGTGCTGAACTTGACGGGGAAACCCAGATTGACATTATCCTTATGAGCTTGTCCAAGAGTTTTGAGCAGTTCCGCTTGAATTACAACATGAACAAGAGGCAATATAGTCTCGCGGAACTGCTGACAGAACTTCAGGCAGCTGAAGGATTATTTCGGCAGAGTGTTCAAGTGAATGTGGCTGAGAAAGGTTCTTCCTCTAAGCCGAAAGGTATTAAGAAGAAGAAAAAGGCTCAGACACAGAAAGCTGTGAAGGCAGTGGGAGTTCAGGGTGGTGTGAAAAAGCCTAAGGGAAAGTGCTTCAGATGCAAACAGTCATGTCACTGGAAACAGGATTATCCTCTTCCTAAGAAGACAAACAATACTGGTATGTCTCTTTCTCTAGTTACAGAAACATTTATAGCGGCTATATCTATGAGCACTTGGTGTGTAGATACATGAGCCACTAATCATGTTTGTAATTCTATGCAGGGGTTCCAACTATCCAGAATGCTTAGAGATGGTGAGATATACGTGTTCATGGGAGATGCTACGAAAGTAGCAGTAGTTGCAGTAAGAGTTATTCATTTATCTTTTGGTTCTGATAGGATTTTGGTTTTGAACAATTATCTTTATGTACCTTCTTTTAGAAGGAATTTAATTTCGGTTTCTAAACTTGCTTTGGATGGTTATAATGTTTGTTTGGATCGTAATGTTTCTATTATGATAAATAAACGAATTATATGTTCTGGTACATTGCAAGACAATTTGTATATAAGTAATCCTAGTCAACCTGCACTGCAACTGCAATTTAGGGAATTGAACAACACATCTTCTAACACTACTAAAAGAAAGGAACCTTCTAGTTTGAACCAAACATATCTTTGGCACTTGAGATTAGGTCATATTAACTTGAGGAGGATTCAAAGACTGGTAGTAGACGGGCCTTTAAGCTCATTGGCAGTGGAGCCATTTCCAGTTTGTGAATCCTGCTTGGAAGGTAAAATGACTAATAGGCCTTTCAAGGCAAAAGGGAATAGAGCCAAACAACTGTTAGAATTGGTTCACTCTGATTTATGTGGACCCATGAATATCCAAGCAAAAGGTGGTTATGAATATTTCGTCACTTTCATTGATGATTATTCTAGATATGGGTACGTTTATTTGTTGCACCGTAAGTCTGAGTGCTTTGATAAGTTCAAAGAGTACAAAGCTAAAATGGAGAAGCGACTTAATAAAAGTATCAAGTCACTACGATCAGATCGTGGTGGCGAATACTTGCTTGGAGAATTTAGGGAATATTTATCAAAAAAAGGGATAGAATCCCAGTTAACTGCACCAGGCACACCCCAGCAGAACGGTGTAGCAGAGAGAAGGAACCGGACTCTTTTAGAGAGTGTTAGATCGATGATGAGTTATTCGGATTTACCCAAGTCATTTTGGGGACATGCCTTAGAGACATCAGCTTATCTTCTGAACTTAGTACCTTCTAAGTCGGTTCCTAAAATCCCCTTAAAATTGTAGACCGGGGATAAACCGAGTCTAAGACATATTCGAATATGGGGTTGTCCAGCACATGTGCTGAACAAGAACACGACTAAGTTAGAATCTCGTACAGAAGTAAGGTTGTTTGTAGGCTACCCCATGGGAACGAAAGGATATTTATTTTATAGTCCGAAGAATCGGGATGTCATTGTTAGCACCAATGCAAGATTCTTAGAGGATGAATATATAATGAATCACAAACCCATGAGTAGTGTCGTTTTAGAGGAACTAGTGGGAGGGACAAATAATACCCATGAAGCTGTAGTACAAGTAGAACAACCACAACATAATGTACAACCTGTCACTAATACCGCACCAGTGCCTCGTCGTAGTGGGAGGGTTGTTCAACAGCCTGATAGATTCATGTTTTTGGGTGAGTCTTCAGACTTGGTCTCTGGTGAACATGATGATGATCCCTGCATATACGAAGAGGCAGCACAAGACAAAGATGCAGATCTTTGGCAAAAGGCGATGGAATCTGAGCTAGAATCAATGTATTCTAATCAGGTCTGGGAGCTCGTGGAACCACCCAAAGGTATAAAACCTATTGGATGTAAGTGGATCTACAAGAAAAAAAGGGGATTAGATAAAAAGGTGAAAACCTGGAAAGCAAGACTTGTTGCGAAAGGGTATACTCAGAAAGAAGGTATTGATTATGAGGAAACCTTTTCACCGGTAGTCATGCTTAAGTCAATCCGTATTCTTTTATCTATAGCAGCTCATCTCGATTATGAGATTTGGCAAATGGATGTCAAGACAGCTTTTCTTAATGGAAGTCTTGAAGAAACCATCTATATGCAGCAACCAAAAGGATTCATTAAGGAAGGCCAAGAGCATCTGGTATGTAAGCTTAAGAGGTCTATTTATGGACTTAAACAAGCTTCTAGAGACTGGAATATTCATTTTGATCAGGCAATCCAGTCATATGGATTTGATCAAAGTCCAAGCGAATCGTGCGTGTATAAGAGAAGTGAAGGTAATGCAGTGGTTTTTCTAGTACTATATGTAGATGATATTTTACTCATTGGAAACAATGTTGAGATGTTGTCATCAGTTTAGGCATGGTTGTTCAAACAATTTGACATGAAGGACTTAGGTGAAGCGACATACATCCTTGGGATCAAAGTTATAAGGGATCGCAAGAAAAGGATGTTGGCTTTATCTCAAGAGCCCTACATTGATGAAGTATTAGCTCGTTTTAATATGCAGAACTCCAAGAAAGGTTTTCTACCTTTTAAGCATGGAGTTGCTATATCTAAGAAGCAGTGTCCTTCGACACCTAAGGATATAGAGAGCATGAAAGCAGTTCCTTATGCTTCAGCATGTGGAAGCTTAATGTATGCTATGTTATGTACGAGGCCTGACATCTGCTTTGATGTAGGCATGGTTAGTAGATATCAGTCGAACCCAGGTCAGGAACATTGGAGTGCAGTAAAAACTATACTCAAGTACCTGAGAAGGACTAAGGAGTATATGTTAATTTACAAGGCCTCAGATCTATTTCCTTTGGGATATACTGATTCAGATTTCCAATCAGATAGGGATAAGAGGAAATCAACCTCGGGATATGTTTTTACTTTGGGAGGTGGAGCCGTTATATGGAGGAGTGTAAAGCAGAAATGCATTGCAGACTCCACCATGGAGGCCGAGTACGTGGCGGCCTCTGAGGCTGCCAAGGAGGCTGTATGGTTCAGGAACTTCCTTTTGGACTTAGATGTGGTACCTAATTTGCCTAGGAGCTTGACGGTGTATTGTGATAACACTGGTGTTGTGGCAAATTCAAAGGAACCGCGAGACCACAAAGCAGCTAAACATATTGAACGTAAGTATCATCTCATACGAGGAATCGTAAAGCGAGGGGATATAGTTGTGGCTCACATATCATCAGAAGACAACCGAGCAGATCCTTTCACAAAGTGCTTGCCAACCAAGGTTTTTGACAAGCATGTGGAAGCGATAGGAGTCAGATGGATGGACACATAGATTTTTATGTAATAGTGGATTAAATAAACACTGATGTACACATAGAATATTTTGAGTATAAGTGGGAGATTGTTAGTGTATACTGAAAATATTTATTTGAAGTATGTACATTTATTTCTGGCCAGTTTATTTGAGAATCATTTGAATATTTACATGTTGTCTAATATTATATATTGTGAACAATCTAGTATCAAATGGGATACAGAATATTAGATTGTTAAATACGGTTATATAATATAATAAGGTTCACAACACAGGTGGTGTTGGACAATCCACTGGTATGGCTGTAGTATTATTTAGATTAGTTTATATTGACTAATAAATAATACTAGTATACTTTATGTATATTGAACAGGATCAAATTTAGAATTGTTCCCTTAATACTGATTAAGAAGGAGAACTAAGATTCTATGTTATTATTAATGCTTAGGTTCTTAATCCGGAAATAGTAATTGACACGTGTATATTATTTACATGCTTTGATTTATATATGAAATAATTCTTTTGAATTATATCATTATATTTTGGGTGATGGAATTATATACATAGTGGATATTATTTATTGAAGGAATCCATGTCCTGATAATATTCGGGTTAATGATGACCCCTTGAAAGCTCAAAAAGATTTAATTATGTGAAACCCTGCAGGTGGAATTTATTCTGGCATAATTAAATAAAGGTTGAGTGGATGATCAAGGATAAAAGATATTAATTAAATAAATTATCAGTAATTTATTTAATTAATGGACATATGATATTTTAAACATGGGGAATTTAATAAGCAAATAATATTGGAACCGAATTAATTAAATTACGGTATTAGGAAAGGTAGTGCACATATTAATTCTTTAGTGGATTGAATTAATATTTAATTACATTGCTCAAGATGTAATTAGAAGGCCCAACCTAATTATCCATGGTCCCTATTGTAGCCTATATATATTCTTATTCTCTTCTTGCATGGAAGTGTGTGAAAATATATTGTAGCCACCAAGGAGCAAGAAGAGAGGATAACTTGAGAAGACGGAGGCCACACTTCGCTCAAGGGAATTTGGGAATACAATAGAAGAGCGTGGAATCAACCATTAACAAGGTAATCCTCTTTTCGTAATCTTTATCGTAAAACGTAGTAACACCCTAAGTCCGTGGTTCCCAACATGAACTCCATCAGTTATTCAGCTGTGTGAGTCATGTTCAGTGAACTTATTCTATAATAAGCACCTATATACTAGCTATAGTGTCACCACACAAATGTCTATGAGAATAGACATCCTTCATAATGAAGCAAGCATAGTATGTACCGATCTTTGCGGATTATTAATTACCAGTTAGTAATCCTATAACCAGGAACTATTTAAGTTTAGAGTTATCCTCTTTTAGGTCTCATTATTATGATCTCAACACAATCCATAAAAAGCTTTACTTTAAACTGTGGTGTATCTTATTTAAACACTTAAAATAGATAGAGCCCGCAATAAAAACAAAAGAAGTCTTTTATTAATATCAATGAAATCAAAATAGATTACATAAAAGTTATTCCTAAATCCTCATACATGATTGGACTTATGACATATCTCTTTCATTAATGCCACTTCAATACAAGTTAATTTTGTTCCACATTTTGGCTCTAATCAACCATGTAAGTCACTTTTCACCATATTAGAGTCACTTTGCCCCTATAAGAGTCACTTTCCACCATATATTTGTACAATTAACATGTTAATATCATATACATCCAATTTGACATCCTTTTACCACCTCTTAGTTCCACTTTCGTACAAGTCAATATTGTTCAACATTTTGGATCTAATCAACCATGTAAGTCACGTTTCACCATATAGAGTCACTTTGCACCCTATAAGAGTCACTTTCCACCATATATATAACAATTAACATGTTAACATCATATACATCCAATTTGACATCCTTTTACCATATATTAATGCCACTATCATACAAGTTAATTTGTTTCACATTTTTGAACTAATCAACCATGTAAGTCATTTTTCACCATATTAAAGTCACTTTGCACCCTATAAGTGTCAATTTACACCATATATTTGTACAATTAACATGTTAACATTATATACATCCAATTTGACATCCATTTACCACCTCTTAGTTTCAATTTCATACAAGTCAATTTTGTTCCACATTTTGGTTCTAATAAACCATTTAAGTCACTTTCCACCATATTAGAGTCACTTTGAACCCTTTAATAGTCACTTTCCACCATATATTTGTTCAATTAACATGCTAACATCATATACATCCAATTTAACATCCTTTTACCACCTCTTAGTTCCACTTTCATACAAATCAATATTGTTCCACATGCAGCAGAAAACTTCATATCAGAGTTTGTGTTAACATTCTTACTATCAGTATTTACACATGCAGAAACATATTTTGCTTTATTTAAAGAGGGTTTCAGTTCATAATAATCATAATATAAACTGTGATGCTCTTTACATGTATAAATAGAGTTCCACACACTACCACAATGAAAACAAGGACTCAATGGTTTATATCTAACGGTTTTATTCCTAAACTTTGATTTGGGAGGAACAATATCTATCTCTTTATTCTTCCTGCAAAAATTAGCAAGATGATTAGTACTACAATAGTTCAAGCATTTTTTTTCTAGGTGCATTGGGAGCAGTTATATAATTGTCATTCTTAATAACACCTACCTTTCCATTCCTGTTTTTCTAGGATTTTTCTCCTTGTCTTTCATGTATAATTCCTTTAGCTTTTACTTAAGTTGTTTCTGAGTCATTAAACCAATATTTATTGATCTTATGCGAACCTGTTCACTCTTATCAGTTTTTTAATTTGATTTAGGTGCTGAGGTTGAACCTACCTCATTAACTAACTTAACAGCATCGTCACTTCAATTAAATTTAATGGGCTTCAACTGAACCTTATTCAGTTTAATCGTAGTATCAATATTTACTGGTTTAGTTTTCTCGGTTTTTTTTCCAATTTTCTTATCAGAATTAGTTCTATTTGCATATTCTAATCTTGATCCCCAACAACCATTTTCTAAAATTTCCCGAGTTGTTTTTCCTGAGTTGGTCCAAAGCTTTATAACCTCCCTTTCTTTAGCTAACTCCTTTTCTAGATAAGCATGCTTTTCTAACAGTTTTTCTTTAACATAAACAACATTATCTCTTTCTTTTTGAATTTCTAGCATGGAAAGCAACTCAATTTTTAGGTGATCATTCCTTTTCTTTAAATCAGAGTTTTCACTCTTTATTCTATTATTCTCTAAGGTTTGATCCCTAAAACTAACATGCAGAGATTTAAAAAAAAATATTAATTCATGGATATCATCAGTATCAAAAGCAAGGGTGTTTTGAGATACCTTTAATTCAGCATGGCAGCCTCAATATCAGTATTTTCCATGAGAGCATAGTTAACACCATCATCTGAATATGATGAATCATCCCAGTTTTTCTTCTTTGTGATCAAGGCTTGTTTCTTCTCAGTTATAAAGTGTCCAGTTCCATCACAGTTATAGCATCTTTCCTTTGACTTATCATATTTTCCAAACTTTGATTCCTTCCTATCAGTATTTCTTCTTTCATTTCTCTTATCATAGTTTAAGGAACTAGAACCTTTTCTGGAAAACCTTTTCCCTTTCTTGAAGTTCTTGTAGACCATCGTCTTGAAGCTTTTAACCAATAGAGCAGGCATTTGTTCCATGTCTTCATTGTTGTCATAATCATTGTCAGTGTCTGATTCACTATCTGTATTTTAGTCATCATCAGAGTTTGATGACTCAGTATCGGACTTTGAAATCATGGCTTTTCCCTTAGAGAGACCTTCTCTCCTGGCTTTCTCCTTTGGCCTCTCTTCAACCTTAAGTGCAATTGGTCTAGTCTTGGATCCTTTTCTCTTGCTTTTTTACTCCATTTCTAGTTCATGATTCTTCAGTATGCCATAGATCTCATCTAGAGGTGTTTCATCAAGTTCATAATTATCCTTTATTGATGTGACCTTAAAGTCTCGCTCTTCAGGGAGTGCAAGTAGAAAATTCAATTTTGAGTCCTCTAAATCATATTCCTTGTTGACAAGAGATAAGTCATTCAATAGTTTTTGAAAAATGTCATAGATCTCAGTTGAAGACTCATTATCTCTTGAGTTAAAGTGATCATATTCTTGAGTAAGTACTTTCCTACTATTCTTTTTGATAGCAGTGGTACCTTGACACTTTACTTCTAAAGCATCCCAAATTTCCTTTATTGTTTTACATCCAATAACCCTATTGGACGTAACACTATCAAGACTGTTGTGAAGAATATGTCTTACTTTTGCATACTTCATGATTAATAATAGATCCTCAGGATTATAGTCCTTTTTATCCTTATCAACCATCTTTTCTTCTTCATCTGCAACAGAAACAACTACCTTCATTGGTCTACGAGGACCATCATAAATCATGCTCAAGGTATTCAGGGTCTGTTGCTTCCAAGCACAGTCATCCTAACTTTCCATATTGGATATTCATGTATCTTTAGGATTGGAACCTTGATTGCTTCATACCTACTCATATTCCTGCTAATCTGTGTAGTGGCTAGGGGTGGTGGTGGTGGTGGATTCTGTGCAGCTTCTTTGTCTGCCATTAAAGATTGATTTCCAGATCTTAAACTGTTTGTATGTCAACAGCAAGATCTGATACCAATTTTTAGGTCCGTAATCAACTGTAGAGCGGGGTGAATATAGTTTATGCAAACAATTCGATAAAACTTTAACAGAATCAACAGTTTTTATATTAATCTGATAAAAATGTTAAACAAGTACTCTCTCAAAGGATGAACAGTTATCCTTGAAAGATGCTACGTTATATGAAAGATATAACAATTCGTTACAACACATATAGTGCAAACCTAATATGTGCTTATATAGTGCACAGTTACACAATCAATAAGGAATCCTATTCTATTACAATAAGTATCCATGTATGATTGCTTCTGAATAAAGTTCTTCACCACCTTGAATTCTGCAATCCTTTTCCTTCTCGAATATCTACTGAAGTGACTAAATCCTGATGACATCAACTGCTGATCATCAAGTCCTGATAGACAAGTACTGATGATGTCACCTTTAGTAAATCCTGATATTAACTCCTGATAGTTTATCTCTTGATATCATCAATTTTATCTAACAATATTTTTTATATTAATGAATAAAAACTGATTACAATACTCTCTCAAAAAAAGTATGAACAGATATCCTTAGGAGCTGCTAGGTTATATTTATGATTAAATAATGCACGACACATATAGTATTTACATAATATGTGCTTATATATTGCACAGTTATACAATCAAACTGAGACATGATATACATAAATAAGGAATCCTAATACATATCCAACTATTGATTACAATAATTAAATAAATTCCTACACCGACATATCTTCTGCAAATCATAGTCTTCTAGAGAGAATCAATTACTTTCAGGAAATCAGTCTTGTTGGATGCTGAGACAAATGTTGACATCAAACTCTGATCCGTCAAATACTGATAAGCTTCATAAACACTAATATCTTCCAGTAGTAAATGTTATTCCCAAACAATGCAACAAGAGTTACAGAAGGGGGGGTTGAATGTAATTCTGGTTCCTTTTTCTAATTTTAAAACTGTTCTTACTTAATAATATAACTGTGCAGATTTTTCTATATTGCGAAATGATAAAGATATAAAAATCAAAAACAAAGAAATAAAACACAAAGCTTTAAAAATTTTTGGTGGATTTGAACTTGTCCACCAGAGATATATATATTAAGATGAGAACTCTGTGATGCTTGAATAGCACACAGCTGCTTACAAGTGAACTAGCAAAATTACAAAGAGATGCTTAACATATACAGCCTTTTCCGTCTCTCTGAAAATAATGCTTACTAACTTAGTTATTTGTTCTACTTGCTACACTTGGTTTATATACTACCAAGTTACATGGTAAAAAGACAAACAAGTAAAACAAAAAACTTTTTATAGTCTAATTTCATGCTCCCTCATTACACTATACAGCATCTTTGTATATCTTCATAATTGCATGGAAATGGTAATGCTTTTTTGTTCTCTAAATCCTGCAATTAGGCTGCCACATTCCATTTGCAAACACCCGACGCATATGACTGCATTGTCACTGTCAACTGCTCTTTTGAATATGATCATCCGTCGGGACTATGTTGGTCATCCTTTGGAATCCTTGTTGATTATCTGTCGGGAGCCTTTTTAGATCATCCGCCGGGAGCCTTTCTTCCACTTGACTCTATTTAACTTATACAGAATTACAAGACATCTTATATTTACAATTAGCCAACCTATTCTGCATATCAATCTAGTTGTCAACATGACTTAAAGAATTCTACAACATCTAATCAACTAATACATTGTTGTTTGCAGACATGTGCTACAAGACTTATTATTACATAAGCTACACTATTGATGGATGTTCAGTGGTCATCCGACGGGACTATAAAGTTCATCCGTCGGGTCTATTGTAGAATATCCGTCGAGAATTACAAAAACAATAACTTAAATCTACTAACGTGTTTTGTTCAACTTATCATCAAGTTCACAACATTTTCCTAACAATATCCTCCAATTTATGTCTACTTGAATTGTAGCCATAAATTAAGAGAAACTTGATGATAACAAAACACCCTAAATGTACAGATTGAATTATGGTAGATAAAACTAGTAACTGCTACAGTTTATTTGAAAATTGAACAAAGTAAAGTGTACAAAGAGTTCTCACAATTATTTTCAAGGTGCTCCTCTACTCAAAGCAGAAGTGATCTATCTCCTTGATTGTCTTGATTTCTACCCAAGCTTCCTGTTGTTTTCTTCAATTTGATTTTGGAGTTGTATGTGAAATTCAAGTTCTTCAGGATTTGATAGATCCAGTTTTTCTTGCATTTCCAATAGAGTCTCATTGCTTGAGATGCTCAATTGCTCATCCAGTCTGAAGAATCTCCTAACACCTTTATCATTCATGAATTCCATCAGTCAGTAAGGCCTCAAGTGCACTCTGTTTCCTTTAAAGGGAACTGATAAAGTCCTTGGGAGTACATCTGAGGCTTTTCTGCTCCTTAGTTCTTCTATCTTCTTTAGAATCATTCTCTTGGCAGTCACATTAAATCCAAAAAATTTCTTGAAAGATAAGAAGATCCTTATCAAAATAGAACAACTCTCTTGAAGAATCTTGTGAAGGGGCCATATGATCTCTTTCCTACCCTTGTATTTGAACACCAGACTTTCAGGGAGATTTCTGTGAGCATCAATTACTCTTACTTCTTCTAGCTCATCCATGTAGATATTTATATCTGAAAATTCCTTGATGTCACTAATATATAGAAGATCTCTCTTGTTAACAATTGGTTGAGTTTTGGTTAAGGTTTTGGTTTTGAGTTTCACAGGCTTGACCTTCTTGATTGCTCTTGTCTTTGTCTTCTTTAACTTATTGAAGATTGGTAAATGGAGCTCAGGAAGAAGTAAGCTATCCTAGTCTACTGGCTCATCTTTGAGAACTATTGGCTCACCATGACAATTCCTTGCAGGATCCACCTTAAATTACTCCTGTACCACTGAGGGCTTGGATGTTTGAAATGTAGATGTAGACTGGTTGGGAATGTAATCTTCCATCTCATCATCACTAAAGTTCAATCTTTTTTTTACCCTGACTTTGTATCTTGGCTTCTTGTTTGTTGAGGTTCCTTATGTATTTTATGATCCTAAGCTTCAGCTATCACAGGTTGCTTCTCAGAAATCTCAGTTGCAGTTTTCACAGCTTGGAGCTTGGCTACTGTAGCAGCTTGCTTTTTCTTCTGTTTGAGCTTCTTAGCATCTAAAGCAGCTTGCTTCTTTTCTTGTTTAATTCTCTCCTTTTTCTTCCTTCTTAGCTTCTACAAACTGAGGGTTTCCATCTACCACACAGATTTCTTTCATATTCCTGTAGATCTTAGCAATTCTTCTCTTTAGTATAGAGTGAGTTGGATCCTTGAAGAATGCAATGGACCTTGCCAACAACTCATTTCATTCACTGAGATTTGCTTGACTTGAGATAAGTGATGAAAGATCTTGTCTGGTTTCTTTTTTTGACCAAATTTCTGCTCAATCTTCTTATCAAACTCCTCCCACTTTTCATTCAGTTCAGTTGGCTTGATTTTGATCAAATCTATACTGTCCATCACTGGTGGCTTAGTGAAGGTGATTTCTGGAACAATTACCTTATTGACATTTATCTTCAGCACTGTCTCCCCCTCACTTGCAACATCCTGACTAACTGAGGTAATTGAGACTTTCTCCCCCTTTTTGTTAGCATCAAGTTGAGAAGTTTTAGGTTTGGTATGTACAACCACTAACTGTTGAAGAAGCATAGTTTGATGAGCTTGATTGAGTTTGTTTTAGTGAGCTCACTCTCTAAGTTAATCGCCCTTCTTCTAAAAGCTTCAATTTTAGAGTTTGTTTCAGACTCCCTCCTGATTCTTTGATGTAGATCTCTCATTGTAGCTTCAGGAAGCTTAGACTCTAGTCTGTCAGATACATCCCTCTTGATATCAGCTATGAGGGCTTTGAGTGCATCTACCTCCTGAGTCTGTTTGAGATTTGATATTTGATGTAATTGAAGGGAGTTGAGATGAACTTGTAGCAAACTTTTGGTGTTGGCATCTGTGGAGGCTTGAAGAGCTATATTGGTCTGTTTGATGAGAGAGATCAGGGTTGACATGAAATGATGCTCACTGCATTCTTTGCAAAAATCCATGATGGAGTGTTTACATTCCTGCTTGAACCAGCTTCTCCCCCTAAATCCATGGGCTCCTCCTCTTCATCATCTCCACCATTATCTCCAAATTCACCACTGAGAGAATCAGAATCTACACCAGTTGTAGTAGACAAGGCATTGACTACATCTTTGGCCCTTTGCATAGAAGCAGTTGTGTGCACCAGATTCAAAGTTCTCTCAGCTGCCTCATTGTCCTGTTCAGCTAGAATTTGATAAGCCGGAACAGGATGAGTAAATGCCTCAGCATCAAAAGAAACAGAATCTAAGACAACTTGATAATCTTGTTGAAATAGCTGTTTCTTGTCAGCTTTATTAACATCCATTAACTCACTAAAAATAGGCTTTTACCAAACTTCATTACCTGCATTTCTCTCATGTTCTCCATATTCTTGCATCAAGGGCTCCCCTTGGCTCACCACCCTTACACCCTCACGTTCACCTACTAAGGTGGAACTCCCCTCACTCACTTTTTCCAAGATGGAAGAAAGAGCCTGCATATTTTCTCTCTTTTCCTCTCCTTTTGCGTGAGAGCAACTCACCCTCTCACTCTGTTCACTCCATTCCCTCAATCCTAGGAGTGATTTTACAACTTCTAGCTCATCTATACTTGTAACAATTATTGAAAATTCAGCTTGTGTAGTGAGTACCAACGGATGAGGAACATCCATCAGGGTAGTAGTTAGGATAGCCGACGGATGACTGCTGTTAGGCACATCCGTCGGGATATAATCACTAGCCGATGGATGAACAATATCCATCGAAATAGAGGAAATGATAGAGCTTGGAGTAGAAACTATTATGGACTCTATGCAGATTGATGATAATTTAGGCACAGAAGTCTCAATAGTTCTTGAAAGAATTGGAAAGTGAGCCAATAGATCATGTAGAAGATGATGCTCCCTTGCACTGAATTTTGGCTTCTCCAACAGAGTTAAAGAAGGAGAATCAGGAATTGATGTGTGAATCATATCCACATCCAGAGAATTGGTGGGAGAGTTTTGTGTATCTAGTGTGTGTGAGATGTTTATAGTTAGAGATTTTGGCTGACTCCACATTTATTGGAGCCACATCAAACTGAGTTTGAGAAGGTCCAATGACTGAGTCTTTAGCTGCAGTTTGTACGGTGTGTGATCCCTGTGCATCCCCAAGTTTCCTAGACATCTTCTTTCTTATATAAATCTGGGGTGAGTCTGTGTCCCTGACCCTTTTGGCATGTGCTCCTGGTTGGGAGCTTGTTTCAATAGTAGCATCCTTTTGAAAGGATGAAACTAGAGATGTTCTAATTTCCTTATTAAGCACCAAAATTTATTTGGAAACTGTGGTGTGGCTAGGTTTGGGTATACTCACCTCACCATCCTTAATCTTATGGCTTCTTTAATGTTCACCCTGTCCCTCACCAATCTCACCCGCTTTCACACTCCCCTCTTTGTTTTTGATAAATTTTGAAAGTAGAATCTTTTGAGAGACACCAGAGTGTGGTTTCTTTAATTTGGATTTTGAAGGTTTAGATTTTATGGCTTGGGTAGGCATATGTTAGGTCATTGACATAGATGCCATAGCCACAGTCAATGCCAAAGAAACTTGAGAGGTACAAGTAGGGACAGAAGTATTTACCTCACTTACTTGAGGGCCTTCCATGATAGGCAAATAAACAAGGGGCACCTCCTTATGGTGATCAGCTCTGTTTAAATCTATAATTATTCTTCTTTCTTGAACCCAACAATCCAGTTTTTTGGTTGGGTTCTCAATCACAAGATCCTCACAAATGGTTAGCAATAATCATAAAGAATCTAGCATAATAAACATGCCTAGATCTCTTTTCAATCTCCCCTAACTTGTAGCCTAACTCAAACATGATAATATCACTAAAATTATAGTTATTATCAGTAAGGAGCATGTAGAGCATGTTAAGCATAGCAGTATTGATAGAATCAAAGTTACTTATTTTACCAAAAAACACCTTGGTAACTATATAATATAGAAAGCTCCACTCTTTCCTAAGACCTAGCCTCCTAATTTCACTTAATTTAGTGGTAGGAAGTGCATATGCAATAGAATTAAGCAAGTTAACTAAATCAGCATCTGTGTGTGGTTTAGTAGTAGTGTTTTCAGGAATTTTAAAGCATGCTTGGATAATATCACTGTTAATACAAAATTCCTTACCTTTAATGGAGAAAGTTATAGTTTTTCCAGTTGCCTGATACACAGCAGTGGTCCACATCTCCTCCACAACTTCACAGTAGATTATGGGTGATTCCAGCATGACATAGTTGAGCTTGCATCCCTTCACAAAATCCATCATTTTGTGATAATCTTCAGAGGCTGGAACCTCTTTGTTCACAAGACCCATGAAGTTGTTTTTCTCATAAATGAATCATGACTGAGACATGTGATAAGTGGCATTTTATACCATTTAGAACGTCTTATAATGGCTTGAATTGATGTCTTGAAATCAAGTATTTTGTGTATTTGATGCACTTTCAAGTGTTTTTGCATTTCAGGGTGTAGCTTGCGTATGCAGGGAGATTTCATCAAAATAAGCCTAGGGAAGTACTTAGGATCAGTCTCGGGGGAATGTGCGAAGAATTCAGCAAAATCAGGAGTAGGAAAATATTTTTACCAGAAGCCTGCCAAGCGCCCGCCTGGAATCTGGGGTGGCCGCCTGGGATCTGGGGCGCCTGCGTGGGAAGCTGGGGCGGCCGCCCGGAGTCGAGAAATTTAATTCTGATTTTTATTAAGTCGTGTTCTACTGGACTTCTGAGATGACTGATTCTTGTGGACTTCTATAAAAGTAATCTTAAGAGACGTTTCACAACACGAAGTATTCTTCAAGCAAGGAGCAAGGAGGGAAGAAAAGAAGACCGTTTTAGCACACCGCAATGAAGAAGAGGAAGCATGCGTTAATTTGTGGTTCTTTTATTCATTGTAACAGTGGATGCTAGTTTTCTTTACTTTGAACCTTAATACTCTTGTGACATACTCTGGTTTTAATAAATAGTTAGTTAGTTTATATTGTCGTGTTATTATCATGTTTTCATATGAACCCATGGTGACGATGAGTTCTATCATGGGCTAATCGTGATCATGGGGTCGTAGCGAATTTACTATGGATTTTGTTAGTTAATTGTTTAATACCTTAGTATGCGATGATTGTTTGATATCTAGTATGGGTTGTGCTTATTCGTCTTATGTCCGTCGCGAACATATAAGATGGCCTATTAATCTCTTGTGAAGCGACAGTGAATCTTGAGATTTAGAACATGCCATGCTAGCATAGGTTCATGTATTGTATGCATGATTACTGGTAACTCTAACCGTTTTACTTTCCCTGTGTAATCATAATGAATAACTTGCGCTTAAATTTTTATGTTGTCAAATTCTGTAGACATATAGGGTCTCAATATAATTGGTGCCTATTCAACTTCTATCTTAATTGTGGATGTTTGGTAGAATGGTACTAGTACAACGAAAGTTGGCTTTTATCAGTTTCGTGTTGTTCGATTAATATCATCACCGTTACATGCTAAGGGTAATAATAATAACTATTGAATGAAGTAGTAATGAAGTTATGATCTCATATGTGTTTAATATTGTTAATTCAAGTAATAATTTAAGTGTTTTATTCCCGTAGTTAATTGTAGTTAATAATTAGTTAATCAACCTTAAGTGTTATTATCTTGACATTGAGAAGTAATCATACATTGGTGAGCCAGTGTTAATTAAATATAATTAGTCTGAGTCTCTGTGGGAATGAACTAGAACTCATTCTATATTACTTGTGAACGTGTATACTTGCGTGAATTATTAGCGCGTGTTTTGTGCCTAACAAGTTTTTGGCGCCGCTGCCGGGGACTCGGTGTTAATTTGTTTAGTTTATGTACTTGCTGTGACGCCCCCAAATCCGGGGTCAGGATTAGGTGTCACTACACAACTTTACATAATAATAAAAACCTATATATTAAAATAAATATACAGATAACCCCTCATATTCAGGATCGCTTACAGGTTATAGTATGAAACAAGAATCTAACCTTCTAAAATTTACATTATCTAAATATAATTTCATTACCTTATTACTAATTTCCTTATATTGATCGCTCTGACATCTCCAAATTTCTTCAGCTGGAATCTCACCACTTTTGTTGTCTATTAAAATCTATTCACTTTGCCCTCATTTGATATTGAAAGAAATAAGAGTTCGCAAAGAAAGAATGAGCCAAAAATGCCCATCAAGTATTATATATGGTTTCCAGGTTTCAGATTAGTTAACTCCTGGAAACAATTGTTGAATGATTTTAAAAACGTCTTTACATATTTAAATAGCTGAGCGAACAAAACAGCGGCCCTCATTGGCCTTTAATTATAAATCGCATTTTTCCGTAAAAGGACAGTAATCGTTTCAATAGTTCATCCCTTTTGAAATTTGTAATTATGAAGTATTCGGGAAGGAATGCCGTTAATGGCGATCAACAAAATA
This sequence comes from Apium graveolens, assembly GCF_009905375.1. Taxonomy (NCBI): domain Eukaryota; kingdom Viridiplantae; phylum Streptophyta; class Magnoliopsida; order Apiales; family Apiaceae; genus Apium; species Apium graveolens. The sequence continues at coordinate 304,804 of NC_133655.1, read as the reverse complement.
TTAGACTGGACACTAGAAACCAACATATGCACTATAACCTGCTGATCAGTCAGGATACAGTGCGGATCTATACCCAACTGCATAGACCCAACCAACATATGGGGTACCCAGGAAATTATGGCCTAAGGGTCCGATTCATCCCTGACCCATAGGATCCAGCTTATCACTGGTCCTAATAGTAACCGTCCAGCCCGTAGAGTATTTTGATATCAAATCATTTTGATTTCAAAACATCCCAAATTTGGGTTCATAAATAACCCGAATGAATGGGTATTTGCTCAAGAGAGCAATCGAATTATAGGAACAATAATGAAAAAACTGGCATAATAAGAGTAATTGCAGCGAAATATAAAACAGTTAACTATTCTGAACTTAGAATAGGAGCGAATAAGTATTTGCAGTATTTAAGGATAAAGGTTAGGAATACTTGCCTCAATTGATAATCTACTGATCTTTAACTAGCTGCCATAACACTTAATCCTGTTACATCTGCATTCCTCTTGACAGGCTACTTGACTTTTCTTATCATTTACTCCCTTAGGTTTATCTTTATTCTGAATCCACTTGTTTCATTACTACACACTATCAGGCTTTACTTCTACAATTTCTGCCTGGCTTTGAATGCCTCGAACTATGTGCATCTATCATAAATAATAGTATTCAATGACTTGACAATATATATAATTTTCTAGTCTTATATGTTTATTTTTATTATCTACCCGCCCGATAATAACAGATAAAGATCACATCACAATCAGATACTGTTTAAAAGACACGATGACTCATTATCCACATAACACGTACACATAGGGCATGTAAACACATAATCACGTAATTCATGTAGCACATAAGTTGAATTGATAAAAGATAGGTCTTAATACGTTTAGAATTGAAATCGGGTCAAAAAAATATTTTATCGATCAATTATTGACTCGGAATGATCCATAAAATAAACACCCTTTTGATAGAAATGAATTTAGGTCTCGAAAATATTTTTAATAGAAGCAAAATATTTTTCTGAGTCTAGAGGCGTTCGTTTCGTATTAAACGGACGAACGGTTGATTTATTATGAATTTTTGAACATTTTTCAGAATTAAAACGGTCTCTGAATCATGTAATAATTAAATAATAGGCTTTGAATACTCGAATATGACTTTAAAATAATTTTATAATAATTATCGAGTCTTGAAAATAATAAAATAATATTTTAAAGCTCAAAACTATTTTTTTCGTAATTTTTAAATCAATTATAAATAATTAAATCCAATTATTAAATCAATTAAATTAATTAATCAATTAATATTTAGATTAATTGACTAATTAAATAATTAATTATCAACTAAAATTGATTAATTAAATAATTTAGATTTAGTTTCGAATTTAAAATAATTTTCAGAATTAAAAACAATGAATTTTGGATTTTTAAATAATTAAAAACAATTTTCCAAAAACAGAAATACAGTTTTTGAGAATTTTTAAAATAGAATACACTTTTTGTGAGTTTTTAAAGTCACAGGGACTAGTTTGTAAGTTTTACACAACTATAGGGGTAAAGTGGTAAAATTACCACCTCCCCCCTGTCTTCTTCCCTTTGCCGGCCAGAACTCCATGGCCGCCGCCATGGAGCATTTCCGGCAGGCCTGAAAACTGCCCAGAAGTCCACGATTTTAACAGGAAACATACTACTCATCATCCAGAGTTCAGTTCTGCAATCAATTTGTCCAACCGATCACAGAATCTTCAACAAAACCTGTCCCAAAAACTCCGACGCCGCCGTGCTTATTTTTCCGATCTGCTCTATACTAAGTCCGTTTAACTAACTAAAAATCATAAATCGACTCCTGGGAATGTGTTCAATACATTGGTGGTAACCGATTTTATCGAGAATTAACAGAAAAGAAAACCCTAATTTGAATTAAGAACATTCAAACTACTAAAAACCTAGTTCTTCAGTCAGAGAATCAAACATCATTTTAAGCATGTTATTGAACTCAGTTTTTGACATATAATATACCAAATTGACCATAAAAATATTATCTACACGATTATGCCATCAAATCATATCAAAAACATCAAGAACAAAAATTCATAATTTAATCTATATTTAATTTGAATTAAAATAATTAAGTCAGAAAAATACCTTGATTTCTGGGTAAAAACAGATGGTGGATTAAGGTAGAGTTTTTCGAGAGTTTCGTTTTGATATATCGCACGCTAGAATCGGAGTTCAGTAACGCCTTCGTTCGTGCGTTTGATTCTCGGTTTTTAGGATTTTTCTTTGTATTTATTGTTTTTTTACTGGTTGCAAATGAATAAACGAATAAAATGAAATAAGAAATATGCTATTTATATATACGGAATATTGGTTCGTTCTGGATCGTTAAATTAGTTGCTTAGCCGCTAAGTAACTGCAATAACGATCCGGTTTGATATCAATTCTGGATAATTATCCCAACCGGGCTTTGTATAAAATACTTTATATGGAAATAATGTAATAATATCCCGTCTTTTGAAAATACGGGTTTCGTTGATTTACCGAAATGATTGTCGTATCGAAAATTTTGCGTCGAGTCGCGCACGGGTCAAACCGTAATCTGGATCGAAAAAGTCAAAACACGGAAAATATCTGAAATTATCAGATTAAGTTAGGAAGGAGTTTTTAGAAGAGTTTCGGGTTGTAAAAACGTAAAAACGGTTGAAGTCGGACGATTCCCGGCTTTATAAAATAATTTTGTAATTAATCAGAAAATAATTAATAATTCATAAATCATTATAAAATCATCTAACACTCCAAAACTTACCAGAAAAATTCCTTAATTATTTATATTTTATTCTGGACATATTAAAATTAACATACTCACATTTTATTACATACCAACATCCAAATATTATCATCAAACATCAGATAATTCACCAAAAATTCATATAATATTCACATAATAATCATATATTGATACAAATAATTACACGATATTTCCCGGATGTTACATCCTTCCCCCCTTAAAAGGATTCTGTCGTCAGAATCACGCTAAGGAATAATACTGATATTTTTTTAAGTTTATCACTTTTATTTTCTCAGGTTAATCTCTCAACCTTATATTTTTTTTTATAATCTTAACGTATAATATCAATCTTTCCTTAATAGTCTCTCGCTAATAACATATTCCACTTGTTGCTTATATATCTCAATTCAAATCTCCATCTTTTATATATAATGGAGCTAACTTACTCTTTTTGCTATACGGGTAGCGGTGAAGCCAACTCACTTCTATTTATCCTGTCTATTTTACTATCTAGGAGGGACCAGCATAACACATCTTAATTCTTTTTTTCTTTCTAATTCTAGTAACTCCTACTTATGTGCATTTCAAATTGTTACTCGGTGTTGAATCTCGTCCTCATATGTTTTTTCGTTCAAATAATCTAATTTGTAATCACTTCCCATCGCATTGGAGGCTCTTTAACCGTTCATGTAATCTTCTTCTTCATTTGTAAATGATGCACTGAGACCGGGGCGTATTTACTTTCTGTCGTTCTCGTAACTCGAATCAACTTTCATTTTATACGTAGGGAGCTAAATTACCTTTATTAGCCATATACATTTAAACATCTTATGGACTCGTTATGCCTGTAACAATAGGGTCAACTCATTCTTAACCATTCTATCTATCTCATTGTCTTGATGGACTAACTTGATTTATACTGTTAGATATATTTGATAATGTCATGACTAATATGATTTATGTTTAGTTTTCAGATCTTACTTAAACAGGACAAATCAGTACTTAACTGAAATCAGCACTTATACTGAAGTCAGAACTTAAGTGATCAGTACTTAAGGTTCAAGAGATATTTATCAGAAGATAATTGTTATTCCTAGTGGACTAACAATGAGATTTACAGAAGGGGGGTTGAATGTAAATCTCAAAACTTTTTCAAGTTTTGAGCAGTTTTAAAGGCTTTGTGTTCAAGATAAACAAGTGTGTGAATTGCTTTAAGCTAATACAGACAGATATATATTCAAGCACTAATGTAAAGAACACAACAGACCTTAAAAACTTTTCTGGTGGATTATTGTTCCACCAGAGATGGTATTTCAGAAAATCTGTGATTCAAGATGTTGATCACAGCTGCATCCTAGTACAAACTAGATAATTTTTCTCTCAAGATTTTTCTAAACAGCACTGGAAAAATTCTTATCTAATTACTAGCTGCTACTTGGTTTATATATCACCAAGTGTACAAGTGAAGACAAAGATAAAAATACAATAATAAAATGAGTTCTCCACTTGTTTCTTCTCCATATCACTCAAGTACTTTATTGACTATTGCCTCTTTGTACTAGAGTAGAACGGCTGCTTTTTCTAATGTTCCTGAAATTAGGCTTCCACATTTCAGTTATCTCTGTCAACCCATGTGCCTCTGTCTGCTGTTACAACTACCACTTATCAACTGCTATTTAACAGAACATCCGTTGAAGCCCTCATCCGTTGATGGCTTTATCCGTTGATGTGTTAGCAGTTGAAGCTCTATCCGTTGAAGCTTTAGAGACATCCGTTGAAGCTTGTTTCTCATCCGTTGAAGGTCTTTAAGACATCCGTTGATACCACTTCATTTATACAAAATTACAAGGCATGAAATATTTACAATTGGCCTTCCTATTTGCATATCTTCTAGTAGTCAACATGACTTATATTTTCTCTCAACTTCTAAGAATTATATCTTAAATACAGAGACTAAAATGTGCTACAACACTAGACTTATTTCTAAGTAAAGCTGCACCATCAATGGATAGCCAAAGTG